>NW_018165629.1:6872-86652 GCF_001263595.1 Phalaenopsis equestris | reverse complement strand
AAACTGATTATTTTGTATTATTTTGTATTATTTGGATAATAAAAGATTTAAGCTCAAATGAATTAGCAGCAACATCAGGATTTTGAATAGCCAAGTGAAGTTCATCTGTTGTAGGGTTAACATAATCTTTTAAAGGTTTTTATCAATTTTCATTTATTTAATTATCTAAGTTATTCGCCATGTCGTTTAAATTTCTAATTTTTTTTTTGTTGTTTTTGAACTTTTCTAATAGTACGTTCTAATTCTGAATCGTAAGGAAATAAACCTTTAGATCCAATGTTTTGATTTTTTGATTTTTGTATTTTATTTTAATTAATATATTGCTAAATTTCCTAATTTACCAAATCTTTTTAATTTACTATTACCTTCCCCGACAACGGCGCCAAAAACTTGATCCCCGACAATGGTGCCAAAAACTTGGTCCCAAAAATGATATTTCTGTAAAATTAATAAAGTTGACTCATCTTTGCAGAGATGCCAAAAAACTTGGTGCGATATTTATAAATAAGAAATTGAAGCAATTTATGTTCTACGTAAATATACGTATCATTATCAAGTAATATAGGATTTACTGTTTAAGCCCCAAATATCGATCCCATGAGGAAGGTTTAAATTTAAAATGATAATTTAAACTAGAAAATTTACAACAATAAAGAAAATCTACTACATTAATTGTAAATGCTTAAGGTGCTATCAGAACTAAATTATTAACTATTAGCAAGACTGTAAAGTAAATTTAAACTATAACTACAAAACTATGTTTCTGTGACAAAGTTATCAAGTATGAGAAAGCATCTTTCCCACTACAATGAATTTTTGGTTAAATGAGAGAGATAAATGATTTGAATTTGTATTATGCCAAACAGGAGCAATTTTAATTCTCAATCCTTTGTCAAGTGTTATAGAGAATCATTGGCTAATCTTTGGTTTAGTCTCTAAATCCGTGGTTAGGCTAGAAGGATACTGACTCTCACTTCAGAGCTCCCACTTCCCTTCCCCCGAAGGCTAACTCTTGCTTTAATTCTTAAACACTAAGACCAAATTGGGGATTTTAGTTTGTCACCCTAAAATCTCTAATTTTTCACCCAATAATATAGAGTTTCCTATTTATTTGCACCCAATTCCATGAATAAAACACTTTCATGAAATTGAATGTGATTCTCACTTTGTTGTAAAACTCATACTCCATTTCCTAGATAGTAGGTTTCACAACAAATGTTAACATTTCAATTGGCCAAATCAAAAAGTAAATTAATCAAAAAGTAAATTAAGAATATCAAAAAGTAAATTAAGAATTGAGTGAAAAATCATCACAATTTATTTTATATTTTAAAATTGGCACATCAAAATTATCTTATCATTTTATCATATCTTAGAGTAGGGAGAAAGACAAAGAAAACTACTCAGACCTCATGAGAAAGATACAAAAAAATACGAATTTCATAAATAAAAGAAAGTTTATACAACAATAATACATAAACTCCATATATCTGTAACTCTTTCTTAAAGCAAATTCTTTGTATCCTCTCATGGAATCTTTCTCTCTTTACAAGACTCTTGATTTTCTCTTTAAAGATGTACAAATAAATAAATATCTCATTTCTCTCCCTCTCTTAACAACTCTTAGAAGAAAATCACACTTAGAATCACCACACAAAAACTATAGAACACTCAAGTAAACTCAATTACACACTAGCCCCCTTTTTTTTATCAATTTTTGCTCTAAATAAAGCATAATGTCGATTTTCCAATTGGTGTGTTCAATAAGTCTTCAGAAAGCATCCAAATTCATTGAACCTTCTAGAATTTTGCCTAACACTGAAAGTAGCACCGTCGACGCCAGTGGCCTGAATTAAAACTTTTGATATCTGTCAAATGGCGTCTTCATCGGCGTCCTTACTGGCGCTGCCGGCGTTGACTATTTTTCCAAAACGTCATTTTGACTCTAAATTTCATCCTTTTTGCTTCCTTTTTGCTTCAAGTGGTAAAAATCATCAACCTACAACAAAAAATGAAAAATACCTTCCTTTAAAAAGAAATATCACCAAAAATTAGTATGAAATATAGGTCTAAAAATGCATATATTTTTGGCGCATCAGTAAACTTCGCTGTTTCTTCATATCTTATTAGTTTGGTTTACTATTCTACAAATCAAGCCAAGTTGTTGCATCTCTTCGCCCTCATTTAATTTGCTAATTGAAACACTTTAATGTTATAATCTCAAATAAACACTAAATTTGAAAATAAAATAAGAAAAGACGTCTCTAGTCCACAAAACAATCTTTGTCAATTTTTAGTGTTCGCACTAGAATTGTAAAGTGATGGCCTATAGTAACCCTTAGAACCTTTTTCTTTGATGCTGCTACGATGGCATTCCCAACTCTCACCTTCTCCTACAACTTGCTGACTAGCCGTGAAGCCCATAATGTCGTCCCCACGATAAAGTTTGGTGCTGGATTTAACTTGAGGTTGTAATTGGAAAAGCCCAATTTTTTATCATGAAGGTTTTCGCCTCAAAAGTACAAGAACCATCTGTTGAGTTCAACCTAAAATACTCCCAGGATTTCCCTTCTTGCAAGAAGGCGGAGGTCGTTCACTCGAGAGTATCTACACTGACTGCCATCAGATTCACTTTGATCGTGCCTGACGTACCGTTTATCAGGAAAGAGAAAGGAAATTATGATTATAGAAGATTTTGTTGATGAATTTACTACCCCTTCGTGAGTATTTGAGATTGGCTCCAGTTTGAAGACTCTGTCGTTAACCACGTCACAAAGAAGAAACTGTAGCCGAAGGGTTCAGAGGACTGCCAAGGCCTAGGTTACAAAAATAACACTTGCTGGTGAGATTCCTCACCATGAGGAACTCAGATTGTTTGAGACCTCTCCTCTCCTTTAAGGAAGTAAGTTTCATCCATTGATGGATACTACTAGATAAAATAACATTCACAGGATTTCTGCTGCTCTGTCATTACCCCATGGTCATGGTGAGAAAAGGGAGAAGTCCACTCCTATCACCAGAGTCTGTACAGTATTTGAAAGGTTGGCGGTTAAGGGGTTTTCAGTCGTTGAGTTACTCAAGCGAGTAGGATGCGCAGTATCACCCCGGATGAAGAAAGTGATTTTAAGAGATGTCAGATCTACTCGCCAGTCCCAAAATTCAGTTGAGGTTCCGCCAGCTCGTGTTCCTATCAGATTTTGTTGAGGAAGTCGAGTTAGTACTGTTGCAGATACTGCCCCTGTTGCTCCAAGGGATGTAGGACATCGGCCAGCCAAGTCACATCTGGGTCCTAGGATATTACCTATTATTGTTCATAAGTATGTTACAAAGAAAGATAAGTGGAATAAGTTACTTGAGTTTGTACTTGGTCCACACTGTGAGGAGCATGCCTCTCTTTGACGCACCGATGCCTCTGCTGAGACACTCTGGCTCAAGGCATCACCGACAAAGAAGAAGGTATGAATGCCTAAGGTTTTCGCACCAACACCATTTGACGAGCTCACAGGGCAAGTTTATGGAATGAAGCAAAGGTTCAAAGTATCAAATGTTGTTACAGCCACTGCTACCGAGTCCAATGTGTGGAGGGAGGATGCTCAGGAGATTTGAAGAGCTTACAACCAATGTTTTTGAGTTATTCAGAGAACATGGGGTGACTGTGGATGATGAAAATTTTGACTTGAATGATTATCTCTATGAGGAGTTTATGGATATTAATGTTATTGAGACTAGAATTACTTCATCCGTGCCTAAAGACCAACCACTTGTCGAAGGGAAAGGTGTAGATGACTTGCGCAGGGTTGTTTGTTAGGAGAAGAGCAGATCAGTAAAATGGAGAAAAGAATGAAAGAGTTGGCCGCTGTAGTTACAATGCATGGAAAATCCAAGTCACAATAGTTATCTTCTTCAGAGGTCAACTAGCTAGAGATTGTTCACATTACAAACAAAAGCAGAGAAGTTGCCTCCACTAATAGAGACGATTAGCAGAAGAAAGATTCTCCACAGAGCGTAATACCAGAGAAAGATATCAAGGAAATGGCTGAACAACAAGTTCGAGAGGCCTTAGCCCAATCTAAGGGTGGTGCATCAGTTTTAAAGGGTAGAACTTACCCTGAGGAGTTCGATGCCATACCCTACGCTAAGGGCTTTGTGTCACCGAATTTCAAAATGTTTGACCGGACCAGAAATCCGAAACATCATATAGCATATTTCCAAGCCAACTATGTTAATACTGGAGGTAATGAAGCCTTATTTTTCCATCAGTTTGTAAGCATCTTGTCAGGGGTTGCATTTGATTGGTATGCTGAGCTACCCAACAGATAAGTGAAAGAGTTTGCCAAGTTAGAGTAGTTGTTCATGAAATGATTTGCTTGAGCACAACACCACTTTATGACAGGAGATCTCGTGGTTAAGCGGCAGAAGCCCAATGAGGCCCTGGTTGAATACATTTTGAGGTGGAGAAACTTAAGCAAGAAATGCGAACCTCAGCTATGCGAAAAACATGCAATCGAGATTCTACTCAAGAGCATACATGGTATAGTGGCTTTCATGCTTAAGGGGCTCACCATTAAGTTGTTTGAAAAGTTAATCAGCAAGGCTAGTAGCTTACAAGAGGAAGTCAAACATATGGAATCCTGGGAAAAGATAAAGAAGTCCAGAACCACCAAGATATTTGAGAAGAAGTCCACGACAGTTGGTAAAGGAAAACATATCATAAAGATCCCAGTTGAGCAGTCCCATCAAGGTCATCGACAATCACGACATAGACAGCCTCAACATTAGTCTGCTCAACAGTACGGTTAGTCTAGCCAGCAACAACAGAGGACTCACAAGACAGATAGCAGAACAAGACCGACAATCACAGAGTGGATGAAGAGAACATATTCCTTCAAGGATGAAGCGGTACCAAAGATGTTCAAGAGTCTAATGAAGAGGTCCGAGTATAGACTACCTAAGCCAAAGAAACCAAAAGAGGTTGATAAGAAGGACCATCCCAACTACTGTCCATATCACAGACTAATTGAACATACCATAGAGAGCACTTTTAGTTTTAAAGATTGACTTGAAAAGAAAAAAATCTTAAAGAAGGAAATATAGCAATTTGGAAAGCATATTTAAAAGGGTCTGAAAGAGGTTATGTAAATATGATTTTGGCTGAGCTGATTACGCCGATAGAGCCATATTCAGAGGAAGGTTGATGGATCATAGTTTGGAGTAGATCATACAAGAAGATACTTGATCAAATCAAGAACGCTTCAGTACAGGCCGCTGCTCAGAGTCTATAGCTTGACAGACCTAAGTTGGAGATTTTATTGGAGAAGTCGTTGTAGCCAAAAAAGGAGAAGAACATGATCATGATGATCCATAGCGCGAGGGGTAGGATAGGTGTTGCTTATGTTAAATTGGTTATCTTAGATTCAGGGGAGAAATTTCTCAAACCCTTGACCATGTATGATTATGATTTTAGCTATGTTTTAATTATCTCTAGTGATGACGTAACTGACTGTGACCAATCTAACCCTGATCTCAATTCCTAAACTGATCCTCAAATCGCACTTAAGTACACTAAATCTATTAATGAAAATGAAGAAGATAACAATGACATTGACTATTATAGTTCTAGGAGCGAGGGCTAGTTCTCGAGTGCCAAGGAACGCCACTTGCTATCAACTTGGGTTTCTCTGGCAGAAAAGAGACACCAGAATTTTTACCCACAACATCACAAGAAGAAGAAGAGATTACTGAAGTAAATCTGAGGAGTGAAAAGATATTACCTATAAGAATGAATCCAATAGAAAAATGAAAGAAAATTATTACCCATGAAGAGCCGCCTCCATCGATAGAAGAAATACTAATTCCAAGTAAAATCAGAGGCACCTATAAAGTGGATTATAACGTACTAACTCATCTTAAGTGGTTCCGATCAAACTAATCATCTACGATGCTCTGATCCTATCAAAGGAGATGTGGGAAGCTCTAGTGACATCCTTGGTTGTTCCAGAAATTTTCTTAGCTCAATTGGCCAACACATCCTCAGATAAAGTTTGTTCGTTAAAGGAACAATCTGGGGTGATTTTTACCGATGAGGACTTGCTGCTTGGTACTACCGATCATAACTGACTACTCTACATTTCAGTTAACATTGACAAATTTGTGCTTTCCAGATTTTTGGTAGATCTACGAGCATCACTCAACTTAATGAGTTTACAGACATTAGCCTACTTGAAAATTGATGTTAAGGATCTCACTGCCGATAGGATGATGCTGAAAATAATTAATCAGAAAGGAGAAAGAGCTCTTGGATTGTTCACGCCACTAATGAAGGTTGGAGAGCTAGTAATAATTGTAAAGTTCCATATCATCGATGTAGAGACCTCTTTCAATGCTTTACTTGATCGGTCATGGCTGCTTGATTATATGGTTCTGTCATCACTACACCAGTGCATCAAATATTTCAAAGAAAGAAAAGAACATTGAATCAAAGGGGATTTATAGCCATTCTCAGTGCATGAAGTAGGCATCCATGAAGATGTCGCCTATCATGCCCCTCCAAAGAAGGCCGTCTTTTCTCGTGAAGTTGTGCCAAATGAGATGCAAGATTCAGAAAGATCAAAAGTGCAAGGTTATTCAACTCCGCTTCAACGATCTAATAACATTTCTTCATAATGATTTGGTGGAGGTTCTCTTAGCCCACACATCCGAGAACAAGTCTTGGGACGTGGACGAGGAGGAGTCAACACGATTGTTGAACGGATGTGGCAGACCATCAACATTGATGCGGAAGAAAGTTTCGATGAAGAGATGATGATGATAAAATATAAGAAACCATAATTCAAGATTCCCTTAGAAGATGTGGAGATAAGTGAATATGAGTCAATGTATGATCAAATTAACCACTACGCACACACCATGACCCTTACTCCGATTCACTCTCAAAAGGTCAAGAGTCTAGAGGTCAAGGAAGTCTGTGGTGTTGGTTTTAAGTAGATCAAGTTTTACTATTCTTCCTCCACTACTAGTTCTAAAATTCATGTAAATTTGTAAGAGCATTCTAATGAATTAATGTAATTACAATTTGGTTACTTTTCTCTCTATGTTCAAAAGCTAAGTCAA
Organism: Phalaenopsis equestris; assembly: GCF_001263595.1. Lineage (NCBI taxonomy): Eukaryota > Viridiplantae > Streptophyta > Magnoliopsida > Asparagales > Orchidaceae > Phalaenopsis > Phalaenopsis equestris. The sequence goes on along the minus strand of NW_018165629.1, from coordinate 79,542 downwards.
TAGGAATATGTGCCAAATCAAATGCCAAAAGGTATGCTACAACTTTTTGAGAAGTTATGGAATGTTAAAAGTAGAACTCCCAACTTGAAAGAGGGTCTCGAATTTGGTACTATAGGACCAGTCGATGACTCAAAATTTTTTATGTTTTTTACTAGCAAGTCAGAAGAGGATGACTCTGAAGATCAGTCGACAGACGATGCTTCACCATAATTTGAAGAAGAAATAAAATCAACCGTTGATGAATTGAAGGAAGTCAATCTCGGGATTGAGGAACAACCCCAACCTAACTTCATAAGTTTTCTACATAACGAGAAAGAATCTACAGAGTTAATCAAGTTATTACCATAATTTAAAGATTGCTTCATCATAAATCTAAAATATATAGTGTTTTTAGACACATTTTTATACCTATTTTTGAGATATTATGCTTTAATGGAAGGTATTTTTGTATTTTTCTTGTAGATACAGACAAAAAGGGTAAAAAATGCTTAAAGGAGTGAAAAAGGATCAAATTTAGAGCAAAAAGGTGAAAAATGTGCAAAAGAGTTTTGGCGCTTAAGCACCGGTTAAATAGAGAAGGCCGCACCTAAGTGCCAGAGGCCCCCCGCTTAAGCGCTAGTAGCAATTATTGGATAATTAAATTCGGTTTCTGTGAATTTTGAAGAGATTTTTGAGGTACCCATTAGCTTAATAGGTGGTTATAACCACCATGGACAAAAATTATCATGAAAGGATGCATCTCTTGGGGAAAAACATCGAATCATGAAACATTTTGATGAGATGCTACGACACCTTTTGGAGAATTATAAAAGAAAGAAGATTGATAAAATAAAGAAGATTGGGACATTGAAAGAGGTCCTAAAAGTATTAGAAAGTTTTGAAAGTTCTCATTTGGGGAGTTAGTTCGGAGAGATTTTCAGGCACCACTTTTACTCTTAGTTTTTCCTTTTTGTTATTTTATTTTGAGTGATTGTAAAGAAAAGAGAATCAAAGAAACTTCAAGAGTTTGGTGGAGGACTTGAGATAAGTTTTTATCTTTTTGTTTTGAGACTACTTTTAGTTTTAATTGAGACTTGTTTTATGTTTGATAATGATTTCTTCTTTTAAACTAAAGTGTGGTTTTGTTTTCTCCATGGATTCTGAGTAGTTTTCGTTATTTTTCTTCTTAAAATGATAAGTAATTATGTTTTGGATAGAATTTGTGGAAAGTATTGATCTTCAATGAAGAAAGAAGTTGTGATGATTTAAATCCATGCACTTCATTTACTTCTTGATTTGACTAATCCAGATGTTAAAATTTGTTGTTAGAACATGTAAGAACCTGGCTGGTATTGTCTCAATCAACAATTGAAAAGAATCACATGAGGTTGTATGCGTGAGAATGTAGTTCATATGATTGAGTGCAAATAAATAGGGAAATATTCATTGAAGGGTGTAGAGTTAGAGGACTTTAAAGTGACAGGTTAAAGCCCCCAACTTGGTTTATTATGTTAGGTTCTGATACAAGAATGTTAACCCCCAGGTAGAGGGAATCAAAGGACCTTTAGAGTGAGAGCTAGTATCTTCCCTGCCTAGCCGGTCTTCAGAACTATTCAAACTTTAAATTAGTCAATATTCTTTATAGCATCTCTAGTAAGGGTAAAGAATATTATTGCTCCTATTTGACACAACACAATTTGCATACTTCAACAACAGAATTCCTATACTTATTACTAATTCATAATAAGAAGGGAGTTATTTTCATATTTAGTGTTTTTCTTCTGCAAAAACTCTAGTTATCTTTTTAAATTGTTATTGTTCTATCAAAGTTATTGTTCTATCATTGTTATTGTTCTATCAAAATATTGAAAATACCAAATATATTTAAATTTTCATTACTGCAAAAAATCATCTTTAGTTTAGATAATTAACTTTTTATCAAAAATAGAAAGTTTCCTATTCAATAGTGCATATTGCGTATTCTCCCTATGGGTTCGATATTCAAGTATTAATCAAAAAGTTCTATATTACTTGATAACGATACATATACTTGCGTAGTATTCCAATAAATATAAATTAAAAGTTAAATTTGTATTTTTCTTCAGGATCAAGTTTTCGGTTTTGTTGCAAAGTAAGGAAAGAAAAATGAAATATAATCTTAATATTGTTGTACTATGCATATTAACAGTATCTAGGGATCACTTCGCCTGGAGCTACGATGAAATGTCAGGGTTATCTTCAAAAGTTGCAGTTCACAAGCTTGGGGTAGACAGGAACATGACTCTAGTGAAACAAGCTCCAAGAAGAATGTTCCTCGAAATAAAGAAACAAGTTATTACCAAGGTAAAAAAGTTAATAGATGCCAAATTTGTGTGGGAAGAACAATACCCCACATGGCTAGCCAACATCTTGCCAGTTAAAAGAAAATTTGATAAATCCGTGTATGTGTCTACTTCAGGGATTTAAATAAAGCATGTCCAAAAAATGAGTTTCTACTACCATTACCAAAGTTAATGGTGGACATTGCATCAACACATGAGATTTTCTCTTTCATGGATGAATTGTCAAGGTGCAATCAAATCAAGATGGCTCCAGAAGAAGCAGCGCTTACAACTTTCAGAACGCTGATGAGGATCTTTTGCTACACATAGATGCCATTTAGGTTGAAGAAAAATGGAGCAACATATCAACGAGCTATGAAAAAGATATTTGATGACCACAACCAAGTGGAGTGTTATGTGGATGACTTGTTCATCAAAATAGAACAAAGAATATGCCACTTATATGATATGAGGATCATGTTCGAACGATTACGATAATAGAACCTTAAGATGAATCCCTTAAAGTGCGCCTTTGTTGTTACCTTCGGGAAATTTCTAGAATTTTTTATTCATCATCGGGGAATTGAGATCGACCCAGATAAGATTAAAGCTATCTTAGAAATGCATCCTCTCAAAACCTTGAAATAACTACGTTTCTTTCAAGGTAAATTAGCATACCTGAGATACTTTATTTCTAATCTCTCAGGTAGGTGTCAACCCTTCTCGTCATTAGTTAAAGTGGATGCCAAACTTGTTTTGGAAGAGAAATGCCAGTGGTCCTTAGAGGATGTTAAGCAATATTTAATAAACCTCTTATTTTGGCAGCCCTATTGTCGGGAAAGCCTTTGCTTCTTTATACTGCAACCTTAGATGACTCTCTTGGAGCCCTGCTAGCTTAGGTCAATGGAGAGGGTAAGGAAAACATGCTCTAGTATCCTTTTACTTAGAAGCATTGTCTAACTTTAATTTTTGCCACTCAAAAGCTGAGATATTACATGTTTTTTTATAAGATCACCCTTATTTTAAAAGTTAATCCATTGCAATATTTGATGACTAGACTAACACTTTTTAGACGTATAGAAAGGTGGTCGATGATTTTATTGTAATTTAAAATAACTTCCACACCCCTTCACGCTATCAAAGGACAGATTCTAGCAGATTTTCTCACTGCAACCACTTTCAGCTAGGTCCCCTCTCGACCATGACTTAATAGAAGAGTAGATACTACATGTAGAACAACACAATACTCAACTTTGGGAAATGTACTTCGATGGAGCTTCATCAGCCAGAAGAAATAAAGAATTGGCTAGATTTTTGTTACCCCAGATCAGAGCATGTTGAGATTTTCCTGCCACCTGATAGAGCCATGTACAAACAATGAAGCAGAGTATGAAAAATTAATCATCAAATTATAATTGGCAATCACAATTGACATAATAGACATTGTCATCTATGACAACTCACAACTCGTCATTCATAAAGTTGTCTGACAGTATAAAATTTTGAATCCAAGATTAATAGAGTACCATCAACGTACAATGAAGTTATTGGAATAGATTCCCAGTGTGATACTATATAAGATTCCTCGAGGAGATAACACCCATGCCGATGTTTTAGCCAAACTCTCTAAGCAAATGACATGTCTACCTTAGGATTCCATTGACATTACAATATGATGTGGGTGGATATAGTGTGTTAACTTTGCAAATATTTTTTAGTGTTACAAAATACACATGACAGATATAATAGCAAATATGCAATTTAATCCCAACAAAGTAACTTCATTTAAAATAGTTTTATCTTTTAAAAATCTTTAAACTGCAAAATCCCTTTTAAAAATAATGCAAGTATACATATCGCTCAGTTATTAAAGGGCTCTAATGGAATCGTAGATATCGATCCCACAGGAAAGTTGGAAATGATTGTAAATAAGTTCTTGAGATTTTAAGGTAAAGTACAATTTTTAAAATGACAAAAAGTAAAGTGCAAAGTTTGAATATTAAGTAACAAGTGAATGCTAATTAAAATGTAGTTGAAAGATAAAGTTAGATAAATTAAATGCTAAACTTTCAAAAGTAAACATACGAAAACTAAACTAAGTTTTTGTAACGGAAAGTTCAAATTTAAGAAAGCATCCTTCCCCATTACAATGAGTGTCAAATAGGAGAAATCCTATTCTTTACCCTTTTTTGAATGCATAAAGAACACTGACTAATCTAGAGTTTGGTCCCTAATTCCGTGGTTAGGCTGGGAGGATACTGGCTGCCACTCTAGAGCTCCTAATTCTCTCTCACCTGAGGGCTAACAATCTCAAATTTGTTTCCAATTAGCTGGACCAAATTGGGGATTTTAATCTGTCACCTTAAACTCTCCATTCCTACATTGCACAAAGTATATTTCCCTATTTATTTTCACCCAAATCCATGGATGAAATACTCTCCCATGAAATCAAATGTGATTCTCCCCATGTTTTAGAAATTATAGCCCTTTTAGAACATATGTTACTCAACACATTTTAACATTTCAATTGGCCAGATCAAAAAGTAAATGAAGATCGGAGTTCAAATCATCACAATTTATTGACACTAAAAGCCATATAAAACAAAATCAATTCTTCACAAAATCATATCTCAAAGTACGGAGAAGGATAAAGAAGACTACTCATATTTCATGAGATGGATACAACAAAATATGGATTTCATATATAAAAAAAAGTTTACAAAATAAAAAAATAAAAGACAACTTATCTAAGACAACTTATCTCACAATCCTTATCCTTCCAAGCAAATCCATAGAAGTTCTCTCCAAGTCTTTCTTTCTTTACAAGCTCTCTCAACTCTCTCTTAGAAAAGTGTAAGGTGTAAGGAAGAAGAAATCTCTCACATTCCCTCTCCTCTTACAATCCTTGAAGAAAATCTTCAAGCCCTTAACTTTCTCTCTCTCTCTAACTCTCCTTGCTTTTACGCCACTTCTCATGCCCCCTCTTAGCCCTAGACTTCCCTCTCCTTCTATCAAAGGCTGCCTCCCTCCAAAAAAAATTCAAAATCCCCTCTTAAAAATCCTGTCTAAACTCAACTCTTTTGAATTCAAAAGACATGTTCATTGATCAAGACATGTTCATTGATCCAAGTGATCCCTTAATAAAAGAACCTTCTAAAGTGTCTAGATGCATTGAATTTCTCCAAGGGGTGTTTAGAATAAGTTCTCCTTTGAAAATTCATGTAAAATTCATTTCAAACTAACTTAATTCACAAAAAGTCATCCATGGTGCCTCAGACGCAAAATCTGGCGCATCAAGCTCCAACTCTCTATCAAATGGCGCATCTGGCAAAAATCTGGTGCATCATGCGCCAGTTTGCGGAAGACCACGCTATTCTAGGTTTTAGCACATCTAGCACCAATCCGGTGCATTTGGCACCAATTTGGAGCATCATGCGCCAATCTGACCCATCTTGCATCAGAATTCAAAAATTCGTTGTTTTGGATTCAAATTTTGTCCTTTTTTCTACTTTTGCTCTAAGTGCCTAAAATTATGCCTAAAATTGATATACCTGCAATAAAAAAATAAAAATACCCTTCTTTAAGTGTAATATCACCAATTAAGCATAAAATAAATACTTAAAACTACATATTATTTTGGTGTATCAAAATCCCCCAAACTTAAATATTACTTGTCCTCAAGTGACACTTTTACTACATAAAAAAATATGACTTAAGGCTAAGACTAACTTATAACTTCTATACTTAGTTTAATAAATAAAATAGTAAAACTTATGAAAACCTTTAATAACATAGATTCAAATTCTAAGTCTAAGCGTACTTAGTAGTCAATTTTAAGATATCTGAATCTCTATTTACTTCAAGAAGAATTATAGTTTGTCATATCAAGGATATTTAGAATATTCATATGAAAAAGAACTTCATGAAAACTTTACTAATAATGATAGTAATAATCCCATATAAGTTTAGAAAATGTAATAAAGCTTTTTCCTTAAGTTTGTTTAAATGACGCCAATTTTTTATTATGCATCTCCTCAAGCTTCTCCTGACTTATTTTTCTTCTTATTTATCTTTATTTTTCTTTTTGTTTTTCTTCTTTTCTTTTAGGATATTTTCAATCCTTTCTTTTCTTTTTCTTTTTCAAGTGAGGATTACTACATCTGGATAGCCTTTAATATTTTTGAACTTCACTATCCTCTTCATAAATTAAAAACTCTTACCTTTCTTCACTTTATAAATTCATATTAGTTTATGATTTTATAAAGTCTCATCCTTTTCTCCTTACATGAAACTCTAAAATTTTTAATACTTCAAAAATATAATTTCCTTTACTTTAAATAGAAAAACGTAGTCTTATCTGATCATACCAAATATCTTTAACTTTAGAATTGACCATCATTATTAAAACCTTTTATCTAAATTTACCATAATATTCATAAACTTAAGTACAATCATTTTAAGTTTAATCTTAATATCCTAGGTCATGATAAATTAATTTTAAAAATATTGTTACTTATGGATAAATAAAATTTAATTTAATTCTTCTTTTAAAAAACATTTTTCTTCCCCCCAAACTTAAGTTTTTAGGTATCTTAAAAATGTTCTAGCACATAGTTGGTGAAAGAAAATAGTAAAAACATGAAAATGAAAACTAACCTGTAGAGCATTTCTAATTATGAAAGTGTGTTCTTGTATATTGTAGGTACTAACTTTAAAAATACGTACAGGCTTTAAAGCATTAAATGTAACATAATATGTTCTAAAGAATTTGCTGAGAATTAAATACAGAAACAAAAATTGAAAATACTAAAAATACAGGAAAAGTAAAAATCTACAGTTTCTATCACAATTTTAAATTCACAACACAAAATAAAAGTTTTTACTACAATAATTTCACATGCCGACCAAATAACATTAACAACATACAAACAAACAATCAACCAAAATAATAAACTAACTCCTAAAAATATCAATCTTCATCGCCTTCCTCATTATCATCATCATCATCTTCTTCTTCTTCTTCTTCATCATCATGAATAGCAGCATAAGGACAGAAGCTGGGGCAAGTAGAAAATTCTACATTGTATTCACCCCTAAGATATCTCACCATAGCATCCTAATAAGCTATATGATGTTGAACTCTCCTCTGCTTATACTCATCATTATAAGCTTTTCTCACTCTAATTTCTCATATCTGGTTCTGAATATTTACTATATCTAATTATTGAATTATAAGTTGGTCCATAATGTTTTCTAGTGATGCAGGGTGAGAAGTAGATGCCCCTGCAGCTGATGTAGAGGGTCTATTGCTTCTTCCACCCCTAGATTCAACAAACAATTCAACTCTCTGAATCATATGCTTCTTAATAGGATTTTGTGGTTGTAATCTTTCTTCATTTCTATGGGACTCTACTCCTGATTGTTCACAAAGAATGAAAATCAGGGTAGGGTAACCCAAACCACTAGCTGTAGAGCTCTTAGTTATGCTCCGTGCATGATGAACTATAAGAGCACCGACATCTATTGCTTTCATGTTCTGAATGCAATAATTCAATATAGCTCTATCCTTCATTACATCTATCAGATGAAGTGGTGCCATAAGTTTGACTGAATAGTCAACATGGAAGCGGAGAAGTTAACTATCTTATTTTTTTAATTCTCCATTCTCCTCTTCCATCAATCAGAAAGGCTATCACTTCATCCAGTGATGAATCAGTCATCACAAACGCAACGTATTCATCATGAAATACATTCCTCAGCCCATGAAAAGCATTGATCTTTTTTGTAGTAAATTCACCTCTCACAGGGATGTGATCGTCATCAGTGAATCTCAAGTTGGCATAAAAAGCTCGAATCATTAGAATAATCGCTACTGCAATGAAGTAGCAAAATCGTTCCTAATTTCAGGCAAGGATCAACCACTCAATCTCACCACCCAGGTTAGCAAATGCCCGTTCCTGGATCAATCTTCTCGATTATATTTGAGTGTTATAACTGTGTTGGGCCTTCAAATTAACAAATTTTCACGCATCAAAATCATCTGATAGCTTTCCTTTCTTCACTCGTAGAGCCATTTAAAATTCTACCAAAACTCAAATAAATTTCAAATAAATTACAAAATAAAAATTCTAACTTCCCAAGTAAGATTATTTGGTAAGAAATTTTTGCCATGAGTTTTATTTAAACTTTTTCATAAAATATCCCAAATTTCTGATTATCCAAAATGTAGAAAAATTCCATGGTAAAAATAAAAAAATTTTAAGTTAAAGTGAAGCTCTTAATAAGAGAAGATGAAATCTATGATTTTTAGCATTTGAAATAATCTTTATCACGCTCAATGTGAAGCCCTAGGTCAAAGGTTTAGAGGTAGGAGACGACCTAAGCAGTAAAAATGGAGTTTCACTGTGTGATTTTGCGATTTTTTAGGCAATCTAGCATTTTTGGGAATTTGGTGCATCTTGCACCAAATTTGACACATCATGCACCAATCTGGCTCATCTTGCGCCAACACCTTATTTTTTCTAGATTTCATTTTCTATGAAAATCTGCTCCGTATCGCTTTACGTCTTCCTTAAATTAACTCAAATGAACCTTTGTAAGGATGATCAAACATTACTCTAACATCAATTTTTTATGAACAATGCAAAAATCACTTTTATAAATAAAATCCATGCTATTACAAACTAAAATTTTTCAAGCCAACAAACATCTATTTCAGTGTTTGAAGCAAACCAAATCATCCTAACACTAAAATCTAAACATCAAAATACCAAACTCAAACATAGATAGAGTTCAACAATAAAAGTAAATGCAATCCAACATAACAAATAGCTAAAACAAGCAGTACTAAGCAAAACGTTCTGTGCATAGATTAAGCTCAAACATCTTCTTCACTCTCATTCTCCTAGATATCTCCCATAGATTGGTAGTGCACATAAAAGTTGTAGAATGGTCTATAAGGAAACTCATTAATTGAATCCTCTCCAATCCAAGCAGGTTTCTTGAACATACGTACCAAACCATCTTCAATATGACTAGTATGCTCAAAATTTTCATTAAGTCTCCAATCCAAGTGATCCAACATTTCAGAAACATTGCCAATTGCATGCATAAGATTATGCACCTCTTTCTCTCTCTTCTTGATCCATTTCAAAAGTGCATTCAAACGAAAGTAGGGCTGGATAGGTGATGAATTCTGGGATGCTTGATCCATCAATACATTCATATTGTTCTCATCTCCCATTCCAATACAGCTTCCGGATCTAATGAATTCCAAGGAAGAAGAACTTTTTCCCAACTCTCATAAGGTACTTGCGATTGACTGCATAGTACGAGAATAGTTAATGGATGTCCAAGACTAGTTGCAGATCCATTAACAATCAAACCCAAAACCAATTTCACAATGATTGCGCTGATATCAACATATTTTCCATTTTGAATATAGTAATTCAAATTAGTACTCTCATTAATTAACTTACTATTTTTCATAGTAGGAAGTAATTTCGATGCAATAAAGAAGTGTCTTACCTTAGAAGTAGGATTTAATAATGATGATGAAAAACTTACATTTCCATCATCTCTGGCCTCCAAATTCACATCTTCATCCAGAAGGTATTGACAAAGTTCATTCATATTATCTCTCGTAGGGGTAAAATTTGCATAATGGCAAATAGGCACATTTTCAACTATAAACATCTCGTTTATTCTTGAGGAAGTAAATTGCACAAACCTGCTTTACAGATAGACAATTCCTTGGTTGATTCCATATACATTTTCATAAAACTCTTTCACCACAAGGACAACTACAACAGTAGTAGTGTAACAAAGCACTTCCCAGTGTCTCTGCGTAATAATCTCTTCCACTTGAGAATTCAGTGTATTGAATCCTTGATTTACAAACCCACTTTCTTTGATTAGCCTCTTCTTCAATAGAACACAATCATGCAACTTCTGTGCATCAAAGCTGACAAACATTCTCCCGTTGAAAATTCCAAATCTAGCTGCATTTTAATAGTGGGACGTCATCAAAGTTGAAATCTAGTGAATCTTCCCTCGTTTCCCCCCCTAAAATGGACTCTGGAATCAGTTTTTGGGAGTTTTAAGGAGAAGAACTCGCCAAAAACTATCTTCTAAAACATTTTAAGTCATTTTTTGTTGCTGCAGCACATCATGCATTGATTCTGGCACATCATGCGCCAGCTCTCTGGAATGTGGCGCATCATGCGCCAGTTCTAAAAAATTCACATTTTCAAATTTGATCCAAAAAAATTCTTAATTATTCTATAAAATTTTGTAGATAAAAATTTTTTTAAATATTTTCTCAATTTCAAAATTTTCAATTACACAGACTCTAGAAAAACACAAATATAAATATACATAAAATATTCAGAATGAAAACTCAAAAGCAAAAAAAACAACGATAAGTATGGGTTGCCTCCCTCAAAGCACTTGGTTTAATGTCATCGGCCCGACATTCCTAGTCTTTATTCTGGGTGACCCAACATTACAACCTCTTTAAAAACTGGTCTTTGACCATCAAAATATGTTTTTAATCTATGCTGATTTACTTTAAATATCCTTCCAGTCTTAGGATCTTCAATATTAACAGCTCCATAGTGATGGACTTTTACAACTTTGAATGGCCCTTTCCACCTATACTTCAATTTTTAAGGAAATAATTTCAATATTATATTTCATAATAAAACTTTATGTCTAGGTTTAAAAACTTTTTTATGATCTTCCGATCATGCCATTCTTTCATTCCTTCCTTATAAATCCTAGCATTATCGTAAAATTCATTTCTTAGTTTTTGAAGCTCATTCAATTGCAATAATCTTTTCTCACCAGCTTCTTTCAAATTGAAATTGAATTCCTTTATAGTCCAGTAAGCTTTATGCTCCAACTCTACTAGCAAGTGACAAGTCTTCCAAAAAGTAGATCTATAAGGGGAAATACATATAGGTGTCTTATAAGCTGTACTATATGCCCATAATGTCGTATCTAATCTAGAAGACCAATCCATTTTACTAGGATTTACACTTTTTTCAAAAATTCTCTGAATTTTATGATTAGATACTTATGCTAAACCATAAGTCTGGGGATGATAAGCAGTTGCAATTTTGTGCATTATATTATATTTTTCTACTATTCTTGCAGTTGTTACAATTCTAAAATGAGATCCTCCATTGGTAATGATTACTCTAGGCATTCCACATCTTGTAAAAATATTTTTAATAAAAAATTTTGAAAATTTTTTAATATATCTCCTATAAAATCCAACATGTCCTATAAAGCTCCTAACTCCTCCTACAGTAGTAGGTGGAGGTAAGTTTGATATAACCTAAATATTTGCACGATCTACTTCCATGCCGTTTTTTAAAATTTTCATAAATTGACATTTTTTCCAGTTCAAAGTGAGATTAGTCTTTTCACATCATTCAAGAACTTTCTCTAAACAATTTAGATATATTTCAAAAGAAGTTTCAAACAGAGAAAAATCGTCCATAAAGATTTCAATTCCCTTTTCAATTAAATCACTGAAAATTGACATAATACATTTTTGAAATGTTGCAGACGCATTACACAATCCAAAGGGCATTTTCCAAAAAAAAAAAGTTCCATAAGGACTAATAAATTTTATTTTCTCCTAATCCTTTGGAGCTATAGATATTTGATGATAACTGATATATCCATCTAGAAAATAAAAATATCTATATCTATGCCCAACCATAAAATATCTATGCCCAACCATCCTATCCAACATCTGGTCCAAAAAGGGTAAAGGAAAATGATCCTTCTTGGTGGAAGAATTTAATTTTATATAGTCTATAGAGATTAGTCATCCAGTGACTTGTTATGTTGGTATTAATTCATTATTCTAATTCATTACTACAGTCACTCTTCCTTTCTTTGGAACACAGTGAATTGGACTTACCCAAGCAATGTCTGAAATAGGATATATTATTCTAGCATCTAACCATTTTAAAATTACTTTCTTAACAACTTATTTCATCATAGGATTTAATCTCCTTTGAGGATCAGCTCTTGGTTCATGTTGATCTTCCAATAAAATTTTATGCATACAAATCAAAGGATTGATTCTTTTAATATCAGCTAATGTACATCCAAAGGGTTTCTTATATCTTTTCAAAGTTTCCAACAACTATTGTTCTTTCTTATCAGGTAATTTTGAGGATACTATAACAGGTGATGTAGATAAATCTCCTAAGAATGCATACTTCAAATGTGTAGGAAGTGGAAGTGTTTTCAGTTCTAGTTCAGGAGGTTTCTCCTTAGATGAAATCAAATTCTTATTACTTTCTGTAGGGTCCTAATATTTCAAATTTTTCTTGAACATAATCCAAATCTTCTTTACTCACTTCTGTAGATTTATCCTGTATTTTATCCTCATTCTGATATTCCACATATTCATTTTCAAATTCCGTTTCAAATTTCTTTTTAAAATGATCATGACTTAGAAATTCATTAATATCCATTATTAAGCATTCAATGTCTTGCTCTTTTGCAGAGTATCTCACTGATTTTGCACTATTAAATGTAATCTCTTGATCACTAATTCTCATAATTAGTTCTCCTTTTTGCACATCTATCAAAGCTCTTCCAGTGGCAAGGAATGATCTTCCTAAAATGATAGAAATTTTGTTATCTTCCTCCATATCTAATACAATAAAGTCCACAGAAAAGATAAATTTATCAACTTTTACCAAAACATCTTCTATAACTCTTTTAGGATAGGTAATCAAAAGATCAGCTAACTAAAGTGTTACAGTTGTAGGTAAAATATCTCCTAAGTCAAACCTTCTAAAAAGTGATAATGGAATAAGATTAATACTAGCTCCTAAATCACATAAAGCTTTTGTAAAAAATCATTCGCCAATAGCACAAGGAATTGTAAAACTTTCAGGATCATTATGTTTTTTAGGAAGCTTTTTCTAAATTATAACGCTACACTTTTCACTGAGTGTAATAGTTATTATCTACAAACTTCGATTTCTTATTAAGTATATCCTTCATGAACTTCACATAGCTTGACATTTGTTCCACAGCTTCAACAAATAGAATGTTTATCGTTAATTTTCTTCGTAAGTTTTTTAAAAATTTTGAAAATTGGTTATCTCTATTTTTCTGCTTCAATCTTTGAGGAAATGGAGGTGGTGGTTTTTCTGCAGTGATTTTCATTGGTTTAATAGGACATTCTGACTCAAAATAAAAATCTTCACTAGATTTTTCATTTTCCACCTTATCTTTTTCAACCTCAACTTCCATTCTTTTTTTAACTCTATTTTTTAATTCTTTTCAACTTCTTAGTTGAATAGCCTTAATATGCTCTTTTTTCTAATCTTTAGGATTTACTTCAACATTACCAGGCAACGTTCCTGGAGGTTTATTGCTAAGTGTGGTAGCAATACATCCCAATTAATTTTTCATGTTTCTAATTGTAGCTCATTGACTTTGTAATTGACTTCTCATTTGCAATATCAATTTTTCCATTGACAAGTTTTTATCCTTACTCTACAAATTATTAAAACCTGGAAATTATTAAAACCTGGAAGAATTAAAACCTGGAAGATAATAAGGTTTATAAGTAGGATTTCCTTGATTGTTGGAGTTTCCCAATGGGTTCGCAGTGTTGTTTCTCTATTACGGATTTGCAGTGTTAGAATTATTGTTACTCCAACAAAAATTTGGATGATTCTTCCAATCATGATTATAATAATTGACATAAGGATTATTTGAACGATTATTTATTGAATTTAAGGTTTCATAAGAAGATTGAGATTATATCATTTCTCCCAATGAGTTTTCATTAAGCACAGATGATGTCTGAGAATAAATCATTCCATATTGATCTATCTTCGATATAACAACTATTAGTGCAACTAAAATAGATATTGCATCAGAATTATGAATACTTCCTACTATTTTTGGATTTACCCTTTCAGAGGGCCATTGAAAATAATTAGTAGCCATCTCTTCAATTAAAGAATATGCTTCATCGAATGGATTTGACATTAATGATCCATCAACAACAACGTCAATTATCAATCTAAGAGATCCAACCAATCCATTATAAAAAGTTTGAATTATTAACCAATCTGACAATGCATGGTATGGACACTTTCTAAGGAGATCTCTAAATCTTTCCTAGGCTTCACAAACTGGTTCTCCTTCAAACTGACAAAAAGATGTAATATCATTTCTAAGCTTAGTAGTTTTTGAAGGTAAGAAATATTTAGATAATAATTTTTGCATAAATCTCCCAAGCTTCTAGTAGATCTAAGTGCTAATGAGTTTAACAACATCTTAGCTTTATCCCTTAGTGAAAAAGGAAAAAATCTAAGTATGATGGCATCATTCGACACTCCATCATATTTAAATGTAGCACATAATTCTAGAAAACTGGCAAAGTGTAAATTAGGATCTTTAGTTGGTGTTCCCCCAAATTGATTGTTTTAAACCATTTGGATAATAACAAGTTTAAGCTCAAATGAATTGGTAGCTGCAACAGGGTTTTGTATACTTAAATGAATTTCATCTACTGTAGGATTAATATAATCTCTTAAAGGTCTCTGATGATATTCATTTTCATTTCCAGTATTACTTAAATTGCAAGTCATTTTGCTAGTATGGTCTATCTCTTTGTGTTGTTTTCAAAATTTTCTAATTGTTCTTTCTAACTCATAATCGTAAGGTACTAAATTTTCAGTTCCTACACTACTCATAAACAAACGCAAAAACTATTTAAAATAAGCAAACACTCTTAGATAAGAAAATTTTCAAACTAAACCACAATAATGTTTTTAGTTTTTTTTTAGATAAACAAAAATAGTATAAACTATAAATTAAGGGCCTGTTTGGGGCAGCCTATAAGTGCAGCGGCGTTTTTGAAAATGCCGCCTACCCATTTTTTTTGCACATTCCATAGATTACATCAAAACTGTGTTTTATATTTTCCACTACACGCAAATTATGGAGTTATACCCGCGATTCACGTTTGCTGGGAGCTTATTTCTCTTATTTTACGCATCTACCCCTCTTGCTCATGAAACCTACCCCGCCCTCTTTCCAAAGCGCTTGGCCCTTCATCGCTCTCCGACCCTTCTTTGCTCTCCGTCACCAAAAGCCAGTCGAAGTCTGTGTCCCTTCGTCGCTCTCCATCGTCAAAAGCCACTCAAAGCCCGTGACCCCCTCCTACACATCCTCGTTGCTCTCCTCCCCCAAATTTAGGTGCTCTCCGTCCTCTGCTGAAAGCCTAGATAGCCTACTTGGAACATCAACATTTTATTATTAGGCATTAACTGTGAAATGTAGATAAGTGGATCTGCTTTGATGGTGGATCAGTGAGGAATTTATGCCCTTTTAGCTCTTCTCATGAAATATATATTTTTTACATATAGGACACCTAAATTTCTATTTTTTTACAGACTTACCACACAATTCCATACATCTAATTCCTATGCACATTTTCATACATATGTTTAAAGCACCAAAGTACTATGTATGTACATATGCAAGCTTAGATTTCAGGTATGTAAATGCTAGAGAATTGTGTGCTAACTATGTAAATTTCCCTTCATATAAATAATTTTATTATTTATACCTACTAGTTGCTCTGTTTGGCATGGTTTGTAGATACCAGATTAGATTTGGTGTTTTTTTAATAGGTTTGTAGATAGTCACCATTGAGTGAGGAGTATATCTTTTTTGTTGTCCTTTGAACTATTATGTAGTGTTTTTTAAGTTTTTAGTAAATTAAATGTGTTCTCATTATGTTATTGTTGCAAACAGCTCTACTATGTGTCGCTGAAATGATCATTTTTCCACCAATAGCTGCAAATCACTGTTTCCAAACTGCAAAAACCAAATAGCTTAATAGCTTATTCAGTACAAGGATAGAATGATCATCTATCCAGAAACAGCTACAAATCAGTTATTTTCCAAACACACAAACCAAGCAGACAAACAACTTATCGGGATCAGTTGCAGATACGTAGCTTATCAGGATAAGTTGGATAAGCTGCAGCTGCCCCAAACTAACCCTAACTTACTACTAATTTTCGTTACTTCCCTGGTAACGATGCCAAAAACTTGATGCAGATGGATTTAGTATGTTAATTTTATAAATTATTTTCAATATTAAAAAATATACATGACAGATACAACGACAAATATGCAAATTACTCCCAATAAAATAACTTCAGTTAAAATTATTTTTTCTTTTAAAAATCTTTAGACTGCCAAATCTCCTTTAAAAATAACACAAGTATACGTATAACTCAAGTAATAAAGGGCTGTAATGGAGTCCTGGATATTGATCTCACAAGGAAGTGGGAAATGCCTATAAATAAGTTCTTACATTTATAATGTAAAGTACAATTTTTAAAACTACACAATATAAAGTGTGAAGTTCGAATATTAAGTAACAAGCAAATGCTAATTAAAGTGCAGTTGAAAGATAAAGTTAACTAAACTAAATGCTAAACTTTCAAAAGTAAACTTACAAAAATTAAACTATGTTTTTGTGACGGAAAGCTCAAATTTAAGAAAGCATCCTTCCCCCTTTGAAATGAGTATATGGATTGTGTAGAAATTAAAATCATTTGAAAAAATATATAAAAACTGTTTTGTGCCAAATAGAAGCAATCCTGTTCTTTACCATTATCTGAGTGCTTAAAGAACATTGACTAATCCAGAGTTTTATCCCTAATTCAGTGGTAAGGTTGGGAGGATACCAGTTGCCACTCTAGAGTTCCCACTTCTCCCTCACCTGAGTGCTAACAATCTCACATCAGTTTCCAATCAACAGGACCAAATTAGAGATTTTAATCTGTCACTTTAAAATCTCCAATCTTGCATAGAAAAAAGTATATTTCTCTATTTATTTGCTCCCAACTGCATGGATGAAATACTTTTCCAGGAAATCAAATGTGATTCTTCTCATGTTGTAGAAATCATAGCCCTTAGAAATCATAGCCCTTTAAGCTCATTTTAACATTTCAATTGGTCAAATTGAAAAATAAAATTTCAATTGGTCAAATTGAAAAAAATTGAAAAATAAATGAAGATTGGAGTTCAAATCATTACAAATTATTGACATTAAAAATAATGTAAAACAAAATCAATTCTTCACAAAACCATATCTTAAAGTTGGGAGAAGAACAAAGAAGACTACTCAGAATTCCTAAAAAGGATGCAAGAAAATAAGGATTTCATATATTAAAATAAGTTTACAAAATAAAATAATTAAAAGACAACTTATCTCACAATCCTTCCAAAGCAAATCCATAGAAGTTCTCTGCAAGTCTTTCTCTCTTTACAAAGCACTCTTAATTCTCTCTTACAAGTTTAGTGAAGAAGAAATGTCACACCTTCCCTTTCCTCTTACAATCCTAGAAGAAAATCTCCAAGCCCTTGAATTTCTTTCTCTCTCTGTCTAACTCTCCTTGCTTTCACACCACTTCTTAAGCCCCCCTCTTACTTCCCTCTCCTTTTATCAAAGGCCGCCTCCCTCCAAAAAGAATTAAAAATTTCCTCTCAAAATTTTGTCAGTTTTAAGGGGAATCTATTTATGAAGCATGGGAATGATTTAAAGAGCAACTGAGAAAGTGTCCACACCATACTATGTTAGATTGGTTAATAATCCAAACCTTTTAAAATGGATTTGCTAGATCACATAGATCTATTATCGATGCCACAGCTGGTGGTTCATTGATGTCAAAACCACTTCATAACGCTTATGCTTTAATTGAAGAGATGGCTACTAATAATTTTCAATGGCATTCTGAAAGGGTAAATCTTAAGAAAGTAGCTAATATTCATGAATCTGATGCTTTTGCAATGTTAGTAAATCAAGTTGGTACAATTTCAAGGAAGTTAGACCAATTGCTAGAATTCATTAGGCCAAATGGTAGATTCTCAAGCATCATTAAAAAATTTGAATGCCAAAAAAAACAAGCAGAATAACTGATATTCAAACAATTATATCCCAAAGTGGAAGGACCATCCTAACTTTAGCTGGAACAATACTTCAGATGATAATAATTAGCAATGAGGAACAACTAAGTATACCCATTCAAAAATTAGTATAATTAATGGAGTAGTAATTATAGACCTACTTTTCCTCCAAGTTTTAACAGTAATCCACAATTCAAAAAGAAAAAGCTGTCTATAGAAGAAGTGATGTTACAAATTGGAAATCAGTTACAAATTCAATGAGCTATAATTAGAAATATTGAGAATCAATCGGGACAAATAATAAATTCATTAAATAATAGATCACAAAGATCACTTCATAGTAATACAGAAGTAAATCTAAAAGACCAAAATAATAAACAAGTAAAAGCCATTCAACTTAGAAGCGGAAGAGAATTGGAAGGTAGAGTTCAAAAAGAGACTGAGGTAGAGAGAAAAGAAATTGAAGAGCCTTAAGAGGACTCTTAGAGAGGTTTAGGGAAACCTATTTCTCCACTTAAAATTGACTTGGAAAAACCACCTCCTCCATTTCCTTAGAGACTTCGTCAACAAAAGTTGGATAAAAAATTTTCAAATTTTTGGAAATATTTAAGAAGGTTATAATTGATATTCCATTTGTTGAAGCCTTATTACAAATGCGTAGCTATGTGAAGTTTATGAAGGATTTTCTTCCAAATGGTGCAACTAACCTCTAGCACTTAGTAGGTGGGACCAATATGGGGGCTCAAGAAGAGTCCCCATAGGACTGTTTGGCCTTAAGGTTAGCTTTGGTTGTATGGTCTTGGTTAGTCTTACACAGACACACTATCACCTACACTCACAACCTCATACTTAGCCAATTAGGCCTAGCCTGATCCGCTAATCTATTGGAAATTCATGTGGGTGATCCCCTAAACCATTAGCTCTGGATTAGGTTTTAGCTAAGACCAACATATGATGAATCCAAAAAAGGGATTTCCCTTAGTCCTATGGCTCACATATGGTGACCTTATGATCAACATCATAAATCAATCCAAATTTTACCAAAATTTTAATTTTGACCCTCTTTGGCCCCAAGCTTCACCGAATTACCAAATTGCCCCTAAACCCTAAATTTTCCAAAAAAAATCCCAAAATTAGCCTCAAATCTCTTCAAAAATTATTTAAAACCCTTCCAAACCACTCAAATTGGCCAAAATACCTAAAATTGTCCAAAATGCCCCCAAAATCACAAAAATTACCAAAATACCCTTCAAATTCCAAAAATTTCAAAAATTTCCAAAACCTCCCAGATCACTCCAAATGTCTTCAAAATCAATTTGAATCACTTAGTTGGGCCCAATTCGACCAAATTGACCCTTTTTTAACAAAAGCCCCAAATTCCCCTTTAATCACAAAATGCCCAAATTGCCACAAATGTCCATCCAATTGACTTCAATGCTTCCAAATTTTAATTCTAAATTCAAATTCATCATGCTTAAGCGAAATACAAACAAAATCCAAGACCAATTAAACCCAACTAGCCCAATCTAAAAGCTCTAATATTGACCATATGACTAAATTCCACCAAATTCAACACCCATAACCCCAAAAAAATTCCACCCAATAGATGCCTAAAACTCTTCATGAAATTCCTCTAAACCAAATTGAGTCATCAATTGACCCTAATTTGAGCCCAAGCCTCACCCAAATCCAACCAAAGTTAAAGTCCCCATTTTTTGCCCCAAATACGCCACATGTCCAAGTACTACCAAATTGACCCCCCAAAATCAAATCAAAACCCATCCAAACCTTCTCTAAAATATTCATGACAATCATCCACACCAAGTTGCTCAATCAACTGGACCCAATTCAAGTTCAAATCCAAACCTAGCCCAACTTGAACCCAATTGACCCAAATTTAAACCAAAGCTTTACACTTGACCAAGTCAAACCAAATTAACCAACCCAAGCCATACACTTGACCAAATCAAACGAAATTGACCAATCCAAGCCCACCACAACCATCAAGTAGACCCTAGGAACAAACCTGGATCCACTTAGCCCAATCTAGTTGGCCATGGACTAAGGTCTCCTAATTTGGGGGATCTCTTCCCATTTATGGCTAAATCATATATTTTTTTGCCCAAAATCATATCTAAACTAATTGATCACTATTAAGGTCTGTCCTTTGGCTCACCTGATGACTTAGCCATCTCCTCTGCCTTGGTCGGTCGGCCTAGCCATTGAATGAGTTAAAATCGAGAGCCACTTCCCTAAATTAAAATCCAATTGAGCCAATGCTATGTGTCCAACCATAATTGGCCATTGGCACCGCTCAGTGCTCCACATAAGCAGCTGAATGCACCTATCAACCAACCCTAAGCTCCGCCCAGTAGCCATGACTATAAATTGAGCTCCTCATAACCAAAGGAAAAAAGTTCTCAAAATCTAGAGGAAACTCTACCAAAATCTCACAAGAGCTCCTCCAGACCTTCCTGAGTGCAAGTCCACTATTTCCAGCCATCTAAACCTACTTCCCTGAACCAATTTCTCAAGTCAATCCCTTGCCAGAATAAGGATAGACTTCTCCACTCCACCACAGTCCACCAAACTCAAATTAATCGTACCCACACCAACCCCAGACTGAGAGAAGTTGATCCACCACAAAAGCCTTTTCACAGAGAGCCCCTAACATAGCTCAAGATTAACACTTGAAAACTGGTTTGATCGAAATCATACCTAGATAATTCACCATAGCCCAGCGGCTCATATAGAGGCTCTTTGGATCCCTCTAAAGCTTTTGCAACTATCTGATTGAGGCTACACCTCTCAGACAAAGGTATCGAGCCCTCACCTCATTTAGAGCTTAATATGATTCTCCATGCTGGTAGAATATATTTCATACAGTATAAACCATATATATGTGTTCGTCTCGTATAGATGAAGGCGTAGGAACAAACCCAAAGTGATTTGGTTGAGTCTAGCTTGAGATCATAGGGTTTTAGTGTGGATGGCTCACGGGTTACATTAGTTCGGGACAATCATGGAGGACCACCAAATCACACATGTATCTAATGGATGGTTAGGATCGCGTCAGAAGTAAGGATGGTACGTGAACTGCAGGCTGAGAAGGCGCTGAGGTGGCTGGTGGCGTCATATGGTGGAGTGTCGCGTGGAAAGCTCAGAGCTACTTAGGACACGGTGTTGATTGGATTAAGTAGAAAAATAGGGTTTCTATGATTTGAATCAATTACATAACTTAGAAAATTCATAACTTCGTGTAGAAAATTTACAAAAAATAAAATAAAAATGCCTTGTTGTTCAGTGAACAGAGGAGAATAATGTGGAACAAAAAATAAAAATTACTTAGTGTGTACCTAATTTTTAATTTGTTAAATAGCCTCTATAATGTTTTAATTATAATTAAGTATATGATAATCATCATGCTTAGGAATTTTAGGGGTTTTTTCCTCATGATAGTGTGGATGTTTCATGATTTTTCCAAAGTCAAAAAGCACTCTATACTTGTAACCCTAATTTCTAAGTATAGCTGACTATTTTGCTTAAATAAATTATATAAATTAAAATATAAATTAGAAAATTATGGGACTTCTTTTGGTAGCTTCCTTATGGTTAGAGGATGTTTGAAAAATTGTAGATTAAATTTTAGTATTTCTGTAAATTACTATAGTTAATTAAATCCTAAAAATTCATAAAAAGTAAAATAAATTTACTACATTTCAAAATTAACAAAATTAATTCCACACTGTAAATAATACTCATTTTAACTCACTTTAAAAATTTGAAAATTATTTGATTTAATTTGAACACTGAAGTTAGTTTTCTAAATAAAATGGTATTTTTGGCATCTAAATAATTATCATAATATAAATATAATTAAAAAAATTACAAAAAGTGGTTTTCTGAGTTTTTTGTGATCTGTAGCACTTAAGAAAAATAAAATCTATTTCTAAATAAATACTTCATTTTTAAGCCTATTTTTGAATTAAAAATAATTAAAAATTTCAAAAATACAAATATAGTTCAAAATGTTCCTAGTTGTTTCTTGATCGCTTGGGACTCATTAGAATATTTCTCTTAATTTTTCTAAGTTAAGTATAAATTTTTAAAGGCTAAAATGTATCTTCCCTAATTTTCTATTAAAATTATTTTAATAATTAAAAAAATTATAAATTTTGTCCAAGTTGTCCTTTGACCTTGGTGAACCTCCAATAATTTTCCCATGAACAAAAATTTTACCATGATTAGATAAATAAATTAAATTTGAAAATCCTATTTTATAAGTTAGAATAATTATTTAAATTAAATTAAATTTAAAAAAACCACATTTTTTCTCCTCTGGTATTTTAGTTGACCCTTGAGGGAGGTACTTTAAAATTTCAAAGTTATTTGAATTATATTTAATAAGTTAGGAAGTGGAAAGCCCTAGGGGCAAAATGATAATTTTAGATTTTGTTGTCTTAATCTAAATTTAAGATTAACCTAAAGGTAAAATGGTAATTTTGGACTTTTATGTCTTATCTAAATTTTAGGATTGATTAAAGGGTAAATGGGTAACTTTGATCATAATAAACTCTTTTGGATGATTGAAACACAAGGGATTAAATGGCAGAAGCCAATACCTCACTTTTCTATAATAAAAGTACAATCTGCAATTATTATAATTTAGGAGTTGATTAAATTAAATGATCCTTAGGTGAGGGGCAAGATTTTTGAAAATGACAATTCACTAATTTTAAACCCCTAGTTGATGTTTGAATGTTATTATAATCATTGATAAGGATTAAAATACCATATAATTTAACATCCTTAAAAGTTTTTAATTTGTCCACACATAAGACTTAAAGGCTTAGTAGTGAATTAGGCTTAAATTTGGATTTGTTTAATGAGGTTTAGGAAATATAATTAGTTGTGAACATCTTGCGAAGACTACAAGCCCAGCCTTAATTGTAGGCATAAAAGTCTTAATAACCTAATCTTATCCTTAAAGGTACCTATTCATATAACTTTTAAGTGAAACACTAAATGATTAATTAAGTACCCCTCTCATGAGATAATTAAAACATCAAGCTTTTTGAGCATAGGGTATTTTGATCAGTCAAATCCTAAAATTATCTTCGGACAATTACTTGAACAATATAATAAGTTCAAATGAACTTGGGATGTTTCAAAAGATTCTAAAGGTTGTTTGGGGTCATGCTTCAAATATCCTCATGATCTGTTGGATATCATGAAGGACTAATGAACCTATTATACTTTTCTCAAGAAAATAATCCATTTAAGTATCTAGAAAACCATCAGGTTGCAACATAAAACTTATTAGGGGTAGTTTAAACCTTCTTCCCTGTTTTACTTTCCTTCAATTTTTATTTAAATTTTTGCAAAATTATATAAATTTTGCAAAAAGCTAATCTTTAAATGGGAGCAGCGAGAAGATGATAGGTACACTTTTACAGTATTATTTAAATGTTGTCATTTTACTTACTACAATTTACTCTTCTTTTAAAACATTACCCAAGCTTGGTTGTAAACCTTACTTTACATGCAAAACAAAAACAAAACTTTTCAAAACCAATCAACACCTTTTCCAAAATTAAACACAATTTTCAAAATTGAAACAAAAAAATAACAATTTCATAACACATCCTTTTGACTTTACGGGAGTCCCTCGGAGGAGACAACCCACAATTGCTAACGAGATCTTTCTAGTTTAAATGAGCCTAATAACTCGTTTAAGCTAAGAAAATTAAAAAGGAAATTGTGTTACTGGAATGAGGGAACTATGAGATCCAAACCAATGTTGCTCTAATCAACTTTAACCCCCCTAATTGAACTTAAACTTGTCATTTAAAACTTCAAACCTTTAGACTTTATTACTACTACTTTGCCAAGGAGCTTACAATTAACTTTATAGGCAACCTTCAACAACACAAGGATATACAACTGCCTGAGGATCTACAAAAACATGTCTTCCCTTAAAATTAAACAACAAGCCATAGGACTTTGAGGTTGTCTGCCTAGTGCGACATAAATCCTTAACAAATCTTTTGGCCTTTGCACAATCATGTTGTGCAATATAAACCCTAACTCATTTTAGGATTCCAAGATTTTCATTCGTCACGACCTAAATCCTCACATCTTCCAAGCTATTTATGCAATCGTCTTGCATAAATATAAGCCCTAACTAATAAAATAGGGAGGATGAAATATTCAATAATTTTCCCCCAAAATTGAAGTCAAACAATAGAATAGCTTAGAAGACACTGGGGTTATCCTTAGGATCCATGACATCACCTAGTTCTTCCTCTTTTGTATTTCATAATAAATGTTCCAAATTTGAGTCTATCCCATTTCACACCGCTTTGTTCAATCTTTGAAAAGTATTATCCATTGAAGTTCTTGGAGACAATATTTTCTGATCTAAATCGTATGTGACTTTGGTCATTAAAGATGTAATGGACTATAGGGGCCTGCATTTATAGGGAGCTTTAAGAACCCAAGTAAAATAAACCATGATTAATTCTATATATTATATAGGGAAATTTGTCGGTCAACATAAAAAATAGTTTTTTGTGGACTAAAATGGATGTCATAAATTCTTTAGTTTATTTAATTGAGCACCACCAACAAGTAGTGTATCTATCCTTTAAGATAAATATATTCATTGTGGTGTTGTGCTCGATCATTTAAACTATTGGAAATATGACATTGGATTGGTCTCGTATTTTTAAAAATAAAAAAAATTATATAGATATATATACAAGATGGTGGAGGCAAGATTTACTCTGCTAGGGTTTATACGTGTAGGATGGAGGCTGGTGTCTGCTTTTTGAAGGAAGACCCCTTGTGCTGGTGTGGGCGTGGTTTCCAAGGACCTTTTGGATGTTGGAAAGCTCTTCTTCAAGGTTTTCTGATTTCCCGGGTAGTGGTTTTCAAATTTGAGGTTACTGTTCCATTGAAAGCAAATAGCTCTAGTGGTTTCTCCTTACTGAAGTTGGGTTCTTCTTTGGTGGAGACTCACTATTTTGGATTTGTTGGGAGCCTTTAAGGGGTTCTTCCTTACCCGATATAAAGCTGTTTCTGGTTTGCTGTGCCATTACTTTTTTCTGTGTTCTGATGCACTGTGGGTAGTTACTCATGGCATCACCCATAGATTTGGAAACTAATGCTCAATAGACTTGTGCCACTTATGTTGGAGTGGTTGGCAAAAATGTGGAAACTTTACAAGAATTTGAAAAACTAGTGTTCCCGCAAGCGTTTCATGATATAGCTGTAGAGAAAGGCAATTCACCAAGTATTCATCCTGTTGGACTCAAAGAAGAAGAACCTTTAGTTTTTTTTGAGCTCAAAAACTAAACAAACTTAATAAAGAGGTTCAGTTTACTTTGATTGGAAAATTTAGTCTGGGACACCCGAAAATGGAGATGGTGAGAGGTTTCTTTGATTCCCTGTAGTTTATTGGATCATGGAAGTTAGGCGTATTGGATGGGAGACATCTTCTAATCTAATTAACCAATGAGGAAGACTATGCTAGAATATTTTCCAAATAGTCCATCAGAATTGCTGGAGTAGATATGAAAATCCTAAAATGGACTCTTGATTTTGATCCTACAAAGGAGCCACCTATGGTCCCAATTTGGTTCAAATTACCACGTCTCCCTCTTCACCTATTCAATCTCAATGCTTTATTTAACATTGGGAGTGCTCTAGGCACTCCTCTCAAGGTGGATGCACCTACCTACAATAAGGCAAGACCAGCAAGTGCAAGAATACTCATAGAAAGGAACATCACTATGACAGAGCTGAAAAGAGTCTGTATAGGTGATGAATCAGAGGGATTTTGGCAAGAGTTTGTCTTGGAACAAAAGCCTTATTATTGTCAACATTGCAAAATGTTTAGACACACTCTGCAAAGATGTTATAGACTACATCCCCCCACCAAGAGAATAAAAAAAGTTTAACTAAAGATATTGAGGTGAGGGAACCCAATCAGATTTCTGAAGATGAAAGATAGAAAGGAAGAAGGAACAAAAAAAAACTGAAGGAATAGAACATCCCCCTGACAGACAATAGAAACATCTACTTAAGAATGAAGGAGTAACTCAACCTACTGGGTCTATTACACAGACAATTCCAGATGAGAATGATGGAAGCATTCAACAAAATGACAACAAGCCAAAAGTTGACTTAGAAAGTGTAAATTGTGATAAACCTCATTCAATCAAAGAGATAGGAACTTTGGGGAAATCCTAAAAAAAAAAAATAATTGAAAAAGAGCAAATAAGGAAGAAGATGGAGGACAAAGCACCTTCAGAGCAAATGATATTAGAGGTCCAACAAACAATTGAAACTGAATAGCAAACACAGAAAATACAAAAGAGAAAGAAGATCATAGAAGAACTTAGCATTGAAAATGAAGAACATCAGAAAGATCTAAAGAAGAACAAATCCCAAACATCTAGGGGAAGGACAAGATCAAGGTCCCAACCCTCCCATCCACCCCAACATAATGATTAATCTGTTGTGTTGGAATATAAGGGGGATTGCTGACCCCTTATCTTTTAAAAGATTAAAATACTTAAACAAGAAATATAAGTGTTGGTTTTTGGTTATCCTGGAACCTCTAGTCCAAAAAAACTACTAGAAATATGCCAAAGCCTTCCCAGGCTTTTCCTTTTTCAGTCACCTGAATAATAAGATCTGGATATTTTGCAGAAATGAGATGAACTGTAGAGTACTGCTCAACCATGCTCAAATTATGCATTGCTCTTTTAACATGGCTGACAAGATTGCCTATGCCACTTTTATTTATGTTGGCTCCTCTAAAACTGCTAGACAAGAGCTTTAAAAGGAAATTCATCAAATCATGAGTTTAACTGATAATGCCTGGATTGTAGGAGGGGACTTCAATTGCATTGCTTCACCAGCTGAAAAGAAGAGGGGCAGAAATCCATCTCTTAAGACCATGACAGAATTAAATGACAATATTAACATTGCAGGACTCATTGACTTGAAAACTGGCCAATGATAGCTTGATCCAAAACTATTTGCAAACCACTATTACTCTTCTCAGCTTGGCAGGGTCTGATCGCAGACCTATGTTGATATCCCTCTCTGCCAATGAATACAACACTAAAACCCCTTTCAGGTACCTAAATGTTTGATCTAGCCACAAGGAGTTCATCAAAATTTTGAAGAAAAATTGGAGGGACTGTGACCACCCAAACCCCTTTCATCAAGTTGTGGACTTTGCAAAAAAAAAGACAGCTGAGGCTCTAAACATGTGGAATTGGAACACTTTTGGAAACATTCTAAAAGGGGTGGAAAAAGTAGAGAAAGAACAAAACCTCCTAGAGAGGGGCGGGTGGAAGAGACCTCCCTTCTGGAAGCCAATGAGAGGTTGCTTACAACTGTGGAGTAGCAAGAATAATTTCTTAAACAGAAGGCTGCTAAAACCAAATTCATTGATGGAGACAGAAACACCAAATTCAATCATGCTTGCATCAAGTACCAAAGAAAATGTAACACTATACACTCCATTAGAGACAACCAACAAAAATGGATTAGAGATGGCAAAAGGATTACTGATAGTGCTGTGGACTACTGTCAAGAGCTTATGCAGTGTAGAATAGCTGAAAGGCAACAGGTGGAGTCTGAATTGTTCTAAGCAGACAAATAATTTTCATCCAAAGTCAACCTAGCTGAGACCCTGAGGAGGAGGAGATCAAAAGAACTCTCTCCTCTATAGATAGTGGCAAAGCAGCTGGCCTTGATGGGTTCACTGTTGATTTCTATAAAAAGGCCTGGGAGGTCATTAAGGATGACGTAATTGAAGCTATACAACATTACTTTGAGGGCAATCTTCCACCTAATTATTTCAGCACTTCCACCATTATCTTCATTCCTAAATCCTCAATGAGAGAACATTGGAGTCATTTCAAAACTGTCAGTCTTACTAATGTTATGTGCAAGATTATAAGAAAAATCTTGGTGATGAGAATACAACCAATTATACACCATCTTATCAGCACTAAAGAAACTGCTTTTGTTAATGGAAGAAGCATAGGGGACAATGTGTTGACTGCTCAAGAACTTCTTCTAGATTTAGAGAAACCTTGCAGGGGGCAACATGATTTTCAAATTGGATCTGAATAAGGCTCATGATATGATCAATTAGAGCTTCATTATGGAGATACTTAAGGCAAGGGGTTTTACAAATGGATCCTGCAAAACTATTTAAAGGTGGCTTGAAGGAAATGCCAACACTATTTTGATCAATGGAAAAACTCATGGCTTTTTCAAGACTAATAGGGGATTGAGACAAGGAGACCCCTTATCTCAAACTATTTTCATCTTGACACTGGATTATCTGTCCAAACTCATAGATAAACCTGGGATTAGGAAAGATTATAACATTTATCACAACAGATCCAAACAGGATATTAGCCACCTCATCTATGCTGATGACATCTTGATATTCTCTAGAGCCAACAAAAATGCTATCAAAACTCTATATGAATGCATTCAAAATTTTTGGCACACCTCAAGCCTTGAATTGAATAAAGAAAAATGTCATATGCTTTTCAGCAAGAGAGTTTCCACTGCTTGCAGACAGTGGATTTTTGAGCTTACTGGATTCACTCCTATGAATACTCCTTTCAAATACTTGGGGGTCTATTTAACCAAGGGAAGAAATAAAAAAAATACAATTTAATGAGATTGTGGATAAAACCATGACAACTCTTCAAGGCTGGACTAACTGTCCAATGGGGGCAGAATAACAATGCTGAAGAGCATTCTCACTACCTTCCCCATGTACATACTTCAAGTGGCTGTGATGAAGAGAAGCACTCAACTGATGATGGAAAGAACCTTCAACATATTCTTATGGTCTAGACAAAGGAAACAATTAATTTGGGCCAGCTGAAAGAAAGCAACCAAACATTTACATGCTAGGGGTTTGGGATTCAATGGACTCCAACAGTTGCAGCATATAAACATGTGCAAATTGTGGCTGAAATTCAGGCAGAATGACAATCTTTGGGAAAAATTCATGTAGTCAATGTATTGTAGAACTGAACATCCTAACCTGGTGGGAGCCAAAATTGGAGATTCCAAGAACCAAGAAACAGATGCTAAAAGTGAAGGAGGAAGCTAAAAAACCTTACACATGGGAGTTGGGCCAAGGCAACATCCAATTCTGGCTGGAAAAATGGTGTCCAAAGGACACTATTGAACCCTTAGATGAAATGCAAGACAAGAATCTGATGGTGAAGGATTTCTGGGAGGGTCAGAGATGGTCTGAGGAAGCACTTCAAATTGTACTGAAGGAAGATTCTGTGAGAAGTGTTTCTAAATTCCAATTTGATAGAAACACAAAAGATAGAGTGGCTTTTAAAGCTAATTATACTCAAAGTGTGACAAAATCTATATATAACCAGTTGTTTACCAGGGAGGAAACCTCTTGGGGGGAGAAACTATTGAACAGATCAATGAATCCTTCTAAGGCCTTCTTCTCTTGGAGAGTGTTAAACAACTTAATACCTACTGGTGATATACTAAAATTAAAGGGACTGAAAGGACCCTCCAAATGTAAGCTATGCAAGAATGAAGAGGAGACCTCTACACACCTCTTTTTCCAATGTGAGTTCTCTAGAAAGGTTTGGAACCCCTTGCTAAATTACTTCCACATCAACACAATCAACCTGGGATGGGAGCAGCTAAAGAAGTGGTGGATGGAGTGGCAAGGGCTCAATCTTGGAACAATGTGCTTGGTTTATATGGACTGCTAGAAACAAAATTAAACATGAAGACACTAATGCAGCTACTAGAAAGGTGGTGGCAAATTGCATTGCGTACATAAGGAAGCTGATTATATGGAAAAACTTCCCCAATATCTTGAAGATCAGCAAAAGCAAGGAGCAACACTACAGTAGAGTGATTAAGGTTTATTGGGAGAAACCTCCATATCCTTTCTTAAAAGTCAACACAGATGGAAGTTTCTTAGCAAGCACAACAGGCATTGGGGGAGTATTTAGAGATCACAAAGGTAGATGTAGGATGTTCTTCAAATCCCCAATTATTGTGGAAGATGTTATCGAAGCTGAAACTATTGCATTATATTGGGCCATTAAGATTGCTGCTATCAACAGGTGGACACCACTCCAAGTTGAGGTGGAATCTTCACATCTTATTGATTATATGACAGGTAAAACCTCCCCTCATGGCATATACAACAATGGATTACAAAGATGCAACACTTCACTAAGGAGATAAAAGTTACTTACTGCTCTAATTACAGAGAGGGCAATAGACTAGCAAACTACCTTTCCACAGATGATGCAGTCTCCCAATTGGTGGTTGTGCCTACTAACCCACCCCAAAATATGACTGACCAGTTAAAGGGAGACAAGTTTCACATACCTTACCTCAGAATTGTTGGCAACTAAGTTTTTTGTCAGGAGATTTTCTATTTGGGCATGTCGAAGAGAAGTATTGGCATGTCGAAGAGAAGTATGCTCCCCATGGTGCAGACCAGATACAGTACCGGTAACCTCTTCGTATTTTCCTTTGAAACATTAAGGACATCCTTGTGACTGGTAAGTGATAGAATTCTTGAACCCAGACATGACTTAACTAGTCAACGACCTATGGGTCTAGTGATGGTAGAATCCGTGGTGACAGTGGTGGTATCAACTCTGCTTCCCAAGCAGAACCAGACGGAAATGCAAGGAGGCAAGACTTCAGTTGATTTCTAAGCTCGTCTGGTAGATATGATGTCTCTTAGAATTTCTTTCTTCATGTGAGGGGATACTGCACATCCCACTTGTTTAAGTCACTCGCCAATTGAACAATCTTCTTTGGCAGCTAGCCTCTGAGAAACTGAGCTGACTCGGGTGATAGGAACAAGTTTCTTCTTCTCTCTATCATGTCCATGAGGTAATGATAAAGTAGCAGCGATCTTCTGGATACTTGCGTACCCATTAGTATCCATTAAGGGATGGAACCTACTCCATTGTAGAAGTGGATAGGTGTCCGGTAATTCTGACTCATCCGGATGAGGACCGTCATCAACAGGTACTTCCTTAGAAATCTAGGCTTCAGCAGCCCTCTGAACCTTTTGGCTGTAGTTTCTTCTTTGGGTTCAGATTAATGGTGTAGTCCTCGAACTTGATCCAATTTCAAATACTGACGACAGGACAACCAACCCTTCAGTCGGGTTTTCGACGATCATAACATCTTTACCCTTAGCAGAAATGGGAACAACAGGTTTGGTAGGTGTCGTAGTGGCAGTAGTCTTGACCTTCTTGTAAGAAGGGAAGTCCTGATGGCAATTTAGGTTAAACTCAGCAGACCATTTCTGAACCTCTAGAGCGGCAATTTTCACCACGAAAAATGGGGCTTTCCCGAGAACGACCTCGAGATCTTCAAATCCAGCTCCCAACTTGATGGTGAGAGCGACATTGCGGGCACTACGCCTTGTCAGCAAGTTTCAAGAAAAAGTGAGTGTTGGGAATGTCATTGCAGTAGCTTCAAAAAAAAGAAAGCTCTGGGGTTAGTTATTTGGTCAATGTCTCGTAATATTAGTGCGAGCACTACAAATTAACAGAAGTCGATCTGTAGACCGGGTAAGTCTTTATTTAATTTGTGAAGATTTTAAGATTTTAGTAAAAATAGTTTGAAAGTAGAAATATTTAATTTATATAAGGAAAATTAAAGAGGACGTGTAGCACAAAAAAATTTGATTTAATTTGCAAGATAGTAAACCAAACTCAAAAGGAAAAGTGATGTTCAGGACCAAGTGCGGGACCAACTTTACAACGCACAACGCCCAGGCGAAACTAGTCCACCAACACACCTATTAAGGGACCGACCCCACACAAATATTAAAAAGTCCTTAATGGCCTCCAAAACCTCCCTGTTCAAAGGTTATTGAACAGACAGTCCTAAAGTCCAAAGTGTTGATTGTACTTACCCATGAAAGAAATGGGTGAAGCATGTCAATGGAAGAAGGGTAATTTGGTCTGAGAGGGACATGGACACATTACTGATGTATGAAGAGAATATTTCTTGATTTAAATAGAGAGAAAATATTTTCCCCACCAGAGAAAATATTTTCCCCACCCGTGGGAAGCTGTCGGCTGCCGGAATCGAAATCCAGAGCACTATACTTCAAACCCTGTATCTATCCCGAAAAGATAAACACAAGATCTGAGGGTGAGGCTCGATCAAATAAACTAAGAAATATATGGCATCCGTTTGGTCTGTGAATACCATTTTATTTATAAACTGACAAGTTCCCCTATTTAATACGAAGAATTAAATAGGGTTTATATTAAGATGGGTTCGGAAAAACTTCCTATAGGGGCAAACCAATATAGTTAATTACATCTTAAATAATCGACGTCACCTAAGAAAATTCTCAATAAAAATCAGGGAATATTATCTTCAAAGAGTTCAAAAGGAGAGGCATTTTCAACGAGATCGGACAAAGAGGTGTAAAAGGGGAATGGTTCAAATTTGGAACATTTATTATATAATCCAAAAGAGGAAGAACTAAAGGATGTCATGGATCTGAAGGATAATCTCAGTGACTTCCCAAGCTATCCTATGGTTTGACTTCAATTTTAAGGAGAAATATTTAAATGTTTCATCCTATCAATTTTAGGGCTTACATTCATGTGAAATAATCACACAAATAGCCTGGAAGTTGTGAGGATTTAGGTCGTGACAAACGACAACCTCGAAATTCTAAGACGAGTTAGGGCTTATATTGTACAGCAGAGCTATAAAAAAACTTAAAGATAAGTTGAGGATTTATGTTGCATAAGCAAAAAACCTCAAAATTCTTTGGCTTGTTGTTTAATTCTAAGGAGTGGTTTAGCTGATGAAGACATGTTTTGTAGTTGAAGATGGTCGTGCTTCCCATAATGCTAGCTCCAAGCTCCTTGCCATGACGAGATTAAGTTTTTAAATGTGTCAAGTTATGATTTCAAATCAAATTTTCCTATGGTTATGTTTCTTTAAATATTATGAGGCATATTAAAGTTGATTAGAGCGATACCAGTTAGGATCCTACGGTTCCCACGTTTTGGCACCACTATTTTCTTTTAGATTCACTTAGTCCAACTGAATTTACTAAACTCAACTTAATGAGTTCCATACTTTTATTTATACTGTAGAAAATCTTGTTAGCAACCATAGGTTACCTCCTCCGAGATATTCCTGATCATCCGATAGAGACGTCTTAATTTAGTTGCGATTGTTGTTTTGTGATGTTTGTTATTAAATTTTGAGTTATTTTATAATTTGAATGTTTTGGTAGTGAATTTTATCTTGATTGATTTTTTTTTTTGTTTTATTTTTATAGCAATCCTAGCATTTTGGTTTTCATGCAGGGTGATATCGTTGTTTAACATGCAAGCACGAGACAAGAAGTACAGAAAGGTAAATGCATTAATTTAAAAATGTACTTGTCATTCTTCTCATTCCACCACCTGAAAGGTCAATACTTGCTAGACATGTATATAATTTTGCAAGGAAATTTAAATTACAAGAGTAGATGAAGGTTTAGATACAAATCCCCAAGTTATGACTTTATTGAATCTCTGAAGATTCTAGTGGATGATTTTAGAATCAAATATGACAAGTTAAATTTTCCCTTCAGAATGTCCAATATATTTCAAAATGCTCGAGGCGTGACCCTATACCATTTTGAAGATCTCTTGAAGTATTCCATGTTCATTATGAACTTATCATATTGTTTCATTAATCATTCGAGGTTAAAGTGTGGCTACCCCATTGCTCAGTGAAAACTCAACAATTTAATTGTCCCTAGGCTAGGATACTCAATTAATCAATAAATGTTTATTTAAAAGTTATGTGGGTGGGTGCCCCTAAGATAATTTTAGGTATTTTTGAACATTTTGCGGTATTTTTGTCATTTGACAAGTTTTGGTGGATTTAAGGGTTATTGGATGATGTGAGCATGTAAGCTATGAAAGCCTCCTCAAATCCATATGGTCATTTGAGAACACATCTTGGAGCCTCCACATGTTGGTCTCAGTCAACTAATCAATGGTTAGGGACTTAGGACCACCTACATGAGTCTTCAAAAGAACCTAAGGAGTAGCCATGTACTCTAAAGGGAAGATAAGCAAATTTAGATAAGATGGATGGTTTTAAGTGTGTTAGGGAATTTTGAGATTTCAAATGTGTCCAAGACCAAGCCACTCACGGCTTCCTTAAGGTCAACTGATCCAAAGGGATTGGGTATTCACATTTTGGTTGTTTCCATCTCAAGTGACAAATGGGGCCTGTGACAACCCATGTGGGACCTTACATGAGGAGTCAAGAAGTGTTTGGAATTTTTATGGGGGTAGGTTCCATCACCATTCCTTTAAGATAGTCGACAAAAAAATCTTATGGCTAGATCTTATTCTTTTAAAGAAAAGAATTAGACCTCATAAAAAATGATGTGAACAATAGGTTAGACCACAAAGATTGGGCTAAGTCTAAGTTTTGTTAGACTTAGAGTTTAGGTATATGTCTAATGTATGTTAGCCTTAAGTGATTAAACTGAGTCTAAGTTAGGTTAGAGTTAGGTTTTTGTTTTATGTCTAATGTGGGCTAGACCTAAAAGTTTGGGGTTTAAGTTAGACCTGATTAGGATTTAGACTTAAGCCTAAACAGGTTGAGTCCAATTATGAACCCATTAGGCTAGGCTTGATCTAGGTTAACTCTAAACCAGGATTAGGCTCAAATTGGGATAACCATATGTCATTAAGGGAAACATCATTGTTAAAGGCAAGTAACCATGTTGTTGATCCCATAAAACCAAGGACCTATGGTTGGTTTAGTTATTTAAATAAGGTTTTAGGGACAATTTGGGCTAAAGTGAAAATTTTCAATTTTTACATTTTAACATCCAAGTTCTTTAATTTCATTTTAAAAGTTTTGAATGTGAAATAAACATTTTAGGGAACAATTTTATCATCGTAAAATTTTCTATTAATCTCCATTTTTTATTTTTTGATTTTCTATAATTATTTTTTGAAATAATTATAAATTTGGTAGGAAATTGGTCATTTCTATTTTAGGGGAGGCCCCTGGCCTTGAAAAAATCAAGAAATGCTCCTACAGGAGGGGAGAAAAAACCCCAAAACTTTTAATTTGTTGGATTTATATTTAATTTTTAATAATTAAAATACTTTGGAGTGTTTAATTAATTAAAAATTAAATATAAAATAATTATTCCCTATTTTATTTTCATTATTTTTCCCTCATTCATTAAATCCAATGGTATTTTTATTTTATTTTTTGTGATTTTTTTTACACCAAGTAATGAATTTTTGAATTTAAATAATTCAGAAAGATCAAATTTTCTACTTAAACATGCGGGAGCCATGTCAACTGTGGCAGTGTCGAAAACTCACACATCTTCCTCTAGTTGGATGCACTTTCCACATGGGCGCTCAGGTGGCCTGTAATTCAGTGTTCTCTACTCCTGAAGTTTGGTGGTTTGACTCAATCCGCTCCGTCCTTTTCTAATACGTGAAAATGGACAACATTAGTCCATTGTCCTCATGGGATAAAGAATTGAGAACCGTTCATGATCAAACCCTAAGAGCTCTCTAGATTCTCAATCAAATCACTCAAAGTTTGTTCCTATAGCTTCATCTAATTTAGACCAACCTTTCTATATGAATTAATGGACATGCATTGCTCATTTATTTCATAAAATACCAAACCTGAGGCTAAAATTCATTATTTTAACCCATACCTTATCCCAAGAGCTGTGGCTTCTATTAAGCTTCACAGAAATAATCATTTAAACACCGCAAAGCTCCTCCTTGTCTCAGTTTGAGTTAAAATTGACCCTAGCTACAAGCTAGACCATATGGTGGCTCTGGTTATGGTTGGGATAAGTTGGAGAGTTTGGGAAGCCAAAATTTTGATTGAGGGAGAGTTATGTTGGTCTTGAGAAGCTTATACGAGGCTTAGATTGCAGTTTTGGGTAACTTCATGTCGCGACATAAATTTTCCTTAGTTTTTAATGGAAAAATTAGGGTTTTCTAGTGATAAAGGCGGCCTAGCGAAGGTGGGGATCAATTGTGTTGGTTAAGGGGAGTGTTTTCTCTATTGAAAGCTAGAGGTTTGGGAGGCTAATTAGGAATCTTGGTGTACATTTAGTGTTCTCGATTTCATTCTTTATATAGCCATGAGAGAAGTTAGGGGAGCCTGATAAGGTGTCGAGCTGCCTGGGTGACCCCACAGAGCATGCAAAAAGAATTTCTAACGGCTTCGGGCAGTGGGCGGAAGAATTTTGTAATTTTACATGCCTTATCCAAAGTGGAGACAATGGTGGAGGAGGTATGGGTAGGTGCTCTTAGTGATTGGGGAGCCTTTAGGTGTGTGTCTAAGACATCTTTTGTCTGGCCATGGCTCCCTAGGGCTTGGTTTGGCTCACAAAAAGTTGGGTCAAAGGGTCCGTGACTATGGTGCCACATGGCCTCTCCCATTTTTAAGTGTGTGGTTTTCTCCTGTAGTGGTTCAAATTAACTTTTGTTGTCTTGAGTGTCACCCACATGTCGTGGTGGGTTAGTTTTGGGTCATAGGTAAGCCATTAGAAAATGGCTAAGGGCTTCGTGGGCCATGGGCACTGGGTTGGATTTTAGGGTTTTGTGCTTAGGTTAATGGAATGTGATATCCCCTAAATTAACTAAGTAAATGATGGGGTTTGACCACTTTGTGCCAATTGGTTTCACCACATGGTGTGATGTCATTACAATGTTGGGTGAGGTTGAATTAGATGGGGACATGTTCAACTTGTCAAGGTTTGACCAAAATTGGGGGCTACCAACTTTTGGGTTTAAAGGGCATATTAGGGTTTAAGGTGATTTTTAGATTTTGATGGGGTTAGGGAGGCCTTTGATGAGGCTAGGGATAAATTTGGGTAGACCCTTCTCCCAATGTGAAATTTATGGTCAAGGTGGTTCCTAAGGTTCATAG
The DNA here is from genome assembly GCF_001263595.1 of Phalaenopsis equestris. NCBI lineage: Eukaryota > Viridiplantae > Streptophyta > Magnoliopsida > Asparagales > Orchidaceae > Phalaenopsis > Phalaenopsis equestris. The sequence goes on along the minus strand of NW_018165629.1, from coordinate 42,256 downwards.
GAAGGCCTCCAGGGCTTTGGATTTATTTCAGTGAACTAGAGCATGTCTTGCATATGTGGGTCAATTTGGGTTCCTCACCTGGTCAAAACCTTAAGCTATCACAACTAAGGGTTCGGGGAATGAGCTTTCCTTGATGATGCCCTGAAAAATATAACCCCGGTCTTAGGTCATGTGCCAGTATGTGGGATGATTCCTCACAAAAGTAAAATTACCTTACCAAGTAAATAAAAAATAAAAAGAAAAGATAGAAAAGTTAAAATAAAATGTAATAAGTTGGATAACTCTTGAGCACAAAAAAAATAAAATTATCTGTGGGCACTATTTTGGTTAAGGAGTTGCCCGCTGGAAGTTTTTTTGTTTGTGAACCAAGCCCCATATAGCTTTGTAACCTTTATTTCAGTTTAACATGTAGGGAGTCTCTATCACTCCTTTTATATATATATATATATAATTTAGAAAATATGAAATCAAACTGACCCCATATTTTTCATATTTTAAATGAATGAGCACTGTACATCAAACCCTGTATCTATCCTGAAAGATAAACACAAGACTCAAGGGTGAGGCTTGATCAAATAAACTAAGAAATATATTACATCTGTTTTGTTTGCAAAACCATTTTATTTACCGACAAGTTCCCCTGTTTAATATGAAGAATTAAATTGGGTTTACATTAAGCTGAGTTCGGAAAAGCTTCCTATAAGGGCAAGCCTCTCTAGTTAGATACATCTTATATAACCAAATTCACCTAAGAAAACTCTCATAAAAAAATAGGAAGTGTTATCTTCAAAGAAGTCAAAAGGATAGGACTTTTTCAATGAGATCGGACAAAGAGGCGTGAAAGGAGAATGACTTAAATTTAGAACATTTTGTTGTAGATACCAAAGGAGGAAGAACTAGGGCATGTCATGGATTCGGAGGAAAACCTCTTTGACTTCCTAAGATATCCTATTGTATGGTTTCAGTTTTGGAGAGAAATATTTAAATATTTCATTTTGCTTATTTTATTTTTTTAAGGCTTACACTTACGTGAAACGATCACAGAAATAGCATGGAAGATGTGAGGGCTTAGGTGAACGTCAACCTCTGAATCATAAAACGAGTTAGGGCTTATATTGTACAGCAGAGCTATACATAGGCCAAAAGAAAAGGTTAAGGATTTATGTTTCATAAGCACACAATTCAAAAATCTTATGGCTTCTCCTATGGCTATAGTTAAATTCTAAGGAAAGATATGTTGTTGTAGATCCTCTTGATGTTAAAGATGATCGTGCTGCCCAAGCTCCTTGCCATGATCTCCTTGCCATGATGAGTTTAAGTTTTCTAAAGTGTCCAGTTATGATGTCAAATCAGATGTCCCTATGGTTATAGTTCTTTAAATGCTATGGGTACGTATTGAATTTGATTATAGTGACACCGGTTAGGGTCCTATGGTTCCCTCATTCCGGTAACACTATTTTCTTTCAGATTCACTTAGTCTAAATGAATTTATTAAACTCAACTTAATGAGTTCTGTAATTTCATTTAGGTCGTGGGAAATCTCATTAGCAACAGTAGGTTACCTCCTCTAAGGGATTCCTGATCATCCGATAGAGATGTCTTAATTTAGTTGGAATTATTTTTTTTTGTGATGTTTGTGATTAAATTTTGAGTTGGCTTATATTTTGAACGTTGTGGTGGTGAAATTTATATTGATTGATTTAAGTTTTGGTTTTGATTTTACGGCTATCCTAGCAGTTTTGGTTTTCATGCAAGGTGACATCATTGTTTAACATGCAAGCTCAAAACAAAAAGTACAAAAAGGTAAATGCATTATTTTAAAAGCTTACATATTGATTCTTCTCATTCCACCTTCTTCTCATTCCACCACTCTCATTCCACCACCTGAAAGGTCAATACTTACAAGACATGTATATAATTTTGCAATGAATTTAAATTGCAAGAGTATATTAAGGTTTAGCTACCACACCCTAAGTTATGACTTTATTAAATCTTAGAATATCTTAGTGGATGATTTTAGAACAAAATATGGCAAGTCCAATTTGACTTTCAGAATTTCCAATAGATTTCAAAATGCTCAAGGCATGACCCTAGACTATTTTGAAGATCTCTTGAAATATTTCGAGTTCATTTCGGACTTATCTCATTGTTCCATTAATCATCCAAGGTCAAATTGTAACTCCCTTGTTGCTTAGTGAAACTTGAAAATTTAATTATCCGAAGGATTAGATACTCAATTAATCAATTGGTGTTTCATTTAAGAGTCATGTGAGTGGGTGCCCCTAAAGCAAGTTTAGGTAATTTAAGATTGTGGTGCCCGCAGTTAAGGTCAGGCTTGTAGTGCTTAAAGATGTTAATCACCAATGATATTATCTTCTAAAGCCATTCAATTGAGTTTAAACATCAAGCCTAGGTCACTAGTAAGCCTATAACAATCATGATAGGTGAAAAGGTTATTATAAAAAATTTTGATTTAAGTGACATATATCCTTATTCAACGATCACACATCCTCAACTTTGGGCTTGAGAAAAGTAAATTATCTTCTTTTTTATCTTAAGCCCATTACTTAAGAATCATTTCATCTTAGTTGACTTCCAATTCATGAAGATTAGGAGAGTTAAGATTTTGTTGATGTTGTGCAAGGGTGATGAGTGAGTTTCTACTTTTTAAGCTCATTGTATCTTAATCATCTAAACATGTTTAGTAAGATCAAAGTTACCAATTTTCCCTTGGTTAATCCTAAATTTTGATTAAGGCACCAAAGTCTAAAATCACCACTTTGCCCTCGGGGCACTTAACCTCATAACTCATTAAACACAACTCAAATGACTTTGAGTGTTTAGAGTGTCATATCCATGAGGTAATTATAATATTAGAGGAGAACATGTGGACTTCTCAAAATTTAATTCAATTTAATATTTAAATTTTGACAATAATATTTTTTGAAATTGATTTATTTGGTTTTATAAACTAAGGTTTTAGTTTATGAGAAAATTATTAGAAGTTTTCCTAGGTCAGAGAAATACTTAAACAAAAGTTCATGATTTTTTGAATAAAATCATAATAATTATTTTAATGGGAAAATGAGGAAAATCTACTTTTAAGTCTTTAAAATTTATTTTTAACATAGAAAATTAGGAAAAATATTCAAAGAGAAATTAGACACATTTTGAAATATTTTGATATTTTTGGGATTTTTAATTATTTTTAATTATTTTAAAATTCAAAATAAGGCTTAAAAATTAAGTATTTTCTAAAAAAAATTTATTTTTCCAAAGTGCCACTGATCTCAAGGAACTCTGAAAACAACTATTCATAATTTTCCCAAGTATATTTAATTTAATATAATTATTTTTGTGTAAAAATACAAGGTTCCTTAGAAAATCAACTTTATTACTTGAACTTAATCAAATAATTTTCAAATTTTTAATAGTGGATAAACATGATTTTAATGATCATTGTGGGATTGATTTTTAAAATTTTTTATAAGTATATAATTTATAAAAGTTAACACAAGATATTCAAATTTAATTAAATATGGAAATTTTCAAGATAATTCAAGACATGATGATATTTTTCCTAGACTTCTCTGACCACAAGAAACGTACTCTAATTATTTCCATAATTTTCCAAATGATATTTCAATTTATGTAATTAAAATAAGCCAAAATGGTCACCTTAGCTTGTCACCTTAGCTTGAAAGCACCTTAGCTTGAAAGTTAGGGCCAGAAGCATAGAGATGCCCTCTAACCTTGGAAAAATCAGAGGACATAGTCTTTGTCATGAGGAATAAGACATAAAAATTTGAAGCCATGATGAACAATGTCTTATCATAATGAATTAAAATACTCCAGAGGGTATTTAATTCATAAAAAATCAGGAAATAAGAAAATAATGTTTTATTTTAGTCCACATTATTTTCCTCTATTCATTGAGCAAGAGGGTAATTTTATTTTATTTTTATGATTTTTCTATGCAAAGTTATGAACTTTCAAATATTAAGAATTGAAATAAATAAAAAATCCCCCTATTTATATACTTATCCACGCGGCACCACCTCAACCTCGTCCGCTCCTCGATGCTCCGCCATTTGACGCCGCCACCCACGTAGCTGCCTTGTCAGCCTGACATTCCTGCACCCTATACTTGTTTGGCTTTATCAGGACTGTCCAATGGATAAACGTGTGATCAAACTGCATCAGTTCATCATCCCCAAGTGACTAAAACCTTAAGATCTTCATCTAGACTTAACCAAATCGCATAGTGTTTGTCTCTAAACCTTCATCTACTTAAGACAAACACATTTATACGATTAATCAAGTATGAAATCAATCCATTACAAGTGAAGTATAAAAATAAGCTCAGATTAGGGTTGGGGTTCAATACCTTCGTTTAAGAGAGGAGGCATCAATCAGATGGTTGTAGTAGCTTTGATTAGATCTAACAAACCTCCAGATGAATCCTTGTTCCTTGGTGAATTGTGTAGGTATGATTTTGACCAAACTCAATTTCAGGTGTTGGTCTAGAGTTATCCTAGAGGTTGTTTCAGATGGGGCTTTTGTGGGGGATCAACTTCTTTCATTGTGGGGATGGTGTGTGCACAATTAATTGAAGTTTGGTACATCGTGGTGGAGTGGAGAGATCTATCTTGGTTTTAGAGAAAATTTTAAAGAAGAAATTGGCTCAAAGGGGTGGCTATCAGTGGCTGAGAGCAAGATGATTGCACTTGGGATGGTTTAGAGAAGCTCTGGTGAGATTTTGGCAAAGTTTCCCTAAGTTTCCAAGCTCTCTCTTCTTTGATCGTGGATAGGTCAATTTAAAGCCATGACTGCCTGGTGGAGCTCAAGGCTGGGAGTTGGGTGCTATAGATTGTTGAGGTGGAGAGAAGAAAGGCTCTAATGGCTAATGGGACTTAGCCAGGTCAGAAAAGTTTAATTTTGGGTTTTGGCCACTTGGGGATCCCTTGGGCTGGCTGTTTCTGACGATTGAGGTGGTGTCTGGCCAGAGTCAGGTCACTTCTGGGCTTAGGGAAGCTAGGGGTTGCTAATGATGGTTAACACCTAAGGGTAAGTGAGAATAGCCAAGATATTTGAGTTTAGACCAAGAATGGGGTGAAATCCTTTAGATCAAGGGACCATTGGTCCATAGATCACCTTGTCTGGTTTAGGCGTGCATTTGGAGTAGCTTATTTCCAGCGGTGACGTTTTCAAAATGCCACCTTATGTTTGGATTTCACATTTAAGGATATTTTACAAAACTCCTTTTTCATTTTACTATTAGATGCGGATAGCGGGGTCCTACCCACAATCCCTGTTTAATAGTGTCGAAAGACTGTAACTGCCCTCGCTTGCTCCTCAGCCCTAATTTTGTAGCAAGCGGTGACATCGACTCCTCTCCAATCCTCAGCTCACTCACTCGTCCGACATCGACTCCTCTCCAATCCTCCAACATCGACTCCTCTTAGACCCTCTGCTCGCTCGCTCCTCTGACTTCAACTCCGCCGATCCTCCAACATCGACTCCTCTCCGACCCTCACTCATTCCTCAACTCTAATTGTGTATCTCTTATGTGATATGAAAATTTCAGTGATATAAATATTTTTATTTCAGTGATATAAATATTTTTTATTTTCACATATATTTTTCAATCTTCTCATTTTCCTTCTTATGATTGCTTTGAGAGTGTTAGTAATTTTGTAAAAAAAAAGTTCAAAAAAGCTGTCTCTATAAAGCACAAAACAAATAGCTCAAGCTTATTTAGAACAGGAGCATTTTGATCATTTTTTCAGAATCAGCTGTTCTCAATAAGCACAAACAAAACAGACAGACAGATTATCTAGACAAGCTGCTTATCACCAGATTATCAGGATAAGCTCGATAGGTTGCAGCTGCCCTAAACAGACCCTAGGTGGGTCTAGCCTGGTCGATAGGGTGTACTTGGTGGTTGTGGTGTCATCAATTTGGTGGTTTAGGCATGGCTAAGTCAATTTTGGTTGTAGGGGTTCAATTTGAGTCAAAATGGCTAGAATTTGGGTTTGGGTTAAGCTAGACATGACATTGAGCTCAATTGATTGATCAAAATTGTGTAGATGATTTTCATAATATATTTGGAAAAGATTTGGAATGATTTTGAATCAATTTGGAGGTTCAATTAGAGGGATTTTGGGCATTTGGTCAATTTGGGGGTTGGGTTAGACTTGGGTTTAGGTTGGGTTAGGTCTAAATTGATGGTTGATAATGGTCTATAGGAATGTCATAAAGAGTTCTCAACATCAATTGGGTGACAATTTTGGGGTTAGGGCATTCAACTAGGTGGAATTTGGAGGCAGCCAATTTGGGGCAAATTTGGGGATTTTGGACTTGCGTTAAAATTGGGTAAAATTGAAGCTTGGACAAGGCTAATTGAAGGTCCAATTTGACGTTTAGGATTGTTATGAAGAGTTTAGGATTCAAATTGGGACAATTGAGTGGGCCATATGGTTCAATTAGATGAGATGAGGTCATAGGGCCAAAATTGGAGGTTTTGATTTGGATCAAAATAGAGCTCAAAACATGGGTCAATTAGGCTTGGATTTGGTTTGGATTGATCATATGAAAGATGAACTTGAGTTTAGGATTGAAGTTGGGGAGGATTGGGACCAAATTGATGGATATTTTAAGTGAGTTAGGGGAAATTGGGCCTTTAAAGGCAACTTGGGGATTGTTGTCAAAATGGCAATTTGGCCAAATTGGGTTCAATTAAAGGATCCAAATTGGTTTTGGATATATTTGAAGTGATTTCTGAGGTTTTGGGAAAGTTTGGATGCCAATGGTATTTTTGTAATTTTGGCAAATTTGGGGGTATTTTGGTAATTTTTACAACTTCTGGTGGTTTTGGGAAATTTGGGTATTTTCAAATGGTTTGAAATGATTTTTGAACAAATTTGGGTAATTTGGATGAATTTGGGAATTTTGGCCAAATTTAAGGTTCCAAGAGCATTTAGGTAACTTTAGTGGATTTAGGGGCGAAATGCCAAGTTTGATATTTTTGGTAGATTTGTGGTGTCAACCACCATGTATGAGCTATAGACCAATGAAATCGCCATTTGAGTCCTCTATGTACTGGTCTTAGCTAAACCCTAGCCTAGGGCTAGTGACTCTAAGGGGCCATCTACATGAGTTTCCTAACAGATCAAGGGATCAAAGTCATCAATTTTTGGTTTAGAGTTGTAAGTGGGTCTAGGTGATAGTGAGTCTAAGTGACTGAGCTAGCTCTAGACCAACACCCAGGGCCAGCCCTAAGGTCAAAAAGTACTATAGGGACTCTCCTTGAGATCCTCCATTGTGGCCCCACCTACTAAGTGCTAAAGTTTATGACCAATATGTGGAGCTTCAGGTTGAGCAATGAAGAGTTTAAGGTTTCTAATGGTGAGGGTTCCTTTTCTAGGGTTCCTTTTCTAGTTTTCTAAGTAGTCAACAAAAAAGTCCTATGGCTAGACCCTAGGCTGCTAAAGAGGAAAAACTAAACCTCAACCAAAAGTGAGGTCAACAAATGGACCCCCAACAGAAGTGGTGTGCTAGGAAAGCACACTGCGCGTATTGGGGTTGACCGACAAGATAAATAAAATCAATGTAGACGTCTAAGTCAACAGACCTAGAAAGGAGTGTAAAATTCTGTGTTAGTTGTTTCTGTTGGGTATATAATAGGTGAACATCTAATCAAAATCAAGGAGTGGGAACTCTTGCTGGGGATTGGAGAGTGGGTTTCAAATTATCAAGTTTCAGGCGATTTCATAGGAGGGGAATCAGTATTTAGGTGCTTTCTCCGAGATGAGAATTGAAATTTAGGTATCAATCCCAAAAAGAGAATCGAAATTTAGGTACCATCCTCAAAATATTGGAATTGGAATTTAGGTACTAATCTCGAAATGAGAATTGAAATAAATGAGAATTGCTAATCTCGAAATGAGAATTGAAATTTTGGTATCAATCTCAGAAGGAGAGAATCAGAATTTAGGTACTGACCTCAAAAAGAGGGAATCAAAATTTAGGTATTGATCCCGAAACGAGAATTGAAATTTAGGTAACAATCTCAAAAAGAGTTGGAATTTAGATACCGACCTCAAAAAAGAGAGAATCAAAATTTAGGTACTGATCCCGAAATGAGGATTGAAATTTACATATCAATCTAAGAAAAAAAGTCTGATTTTAGGTACCGACCTCAAAAAGATAGGAATCATAATTTAGGTATTGACCTCGAGATGAGAATTGAAATTTAGGTATCAATCTCATAAAGAGAGTCGGAATTTAGGTACTGATCTCAAGAATTGAGAAATGGATGTCATGTTTCATTTAAGGGGGTCTTATACCAATCTCATGAATTGAAATAGGATCTCGTGTTCCATTCAAGGGGGTCTTACACCATTATCAAAGATTGAGAATAGAATGTCGTGCTCCATTCAACGGGGTCTTACACGAATATCAAAGATTGAGAATAGGATTTTGTGTTCCATTCAAGGGGGTCTTACACCAATATCAAAGATTGAGAATAGGATGTCGAGGGGGTTTTACACCAATATCAAAGATTGAGAATAAGATGACGTGTTCCATTCAAAGGGGCCTTATAAAATTCTCGAGGGTTGAAAATAGGATGTCGTGTTCCATTCAATGGGGCCTTATATCAATCTCAAAGATATGTGCCACATTGGGGAGGAAACCTTTGGGATTCATATCCAACCAAAATGGTGGCAAGGTATCTGCTACGTTGGGGAGGAAAGCACTATGACTCACATGCAACCCAAGGGGTAGCGTGAAAAGAATTAGCGTCTCAGTACCGTCACCAAGAATAATATGAAAACAGTGTAGAGAATTCATGGTGTTGAACTCATAGATATGTGTCATGTGAAGATAAGTATCGGTGAGAAAAGTTTGTGAAATTTTGTTAGATTTTGTGCAAAATGTGAAATTCAGCGGGGATTGTGAAGAGAATTAATGTAGACAAAGATAGTCGTGCTACATGAGCGAAGAGTAAGAGACCTCAAAATCGAGAGAATCAACTCAATAGATTTATTTTCTTTTGTTGTTGTTTTTATCATATTTAAATATCAAAATATATTTTTAAAATTTAGTTTTCGTTGATTTATTTTTTAAAGAGGCGTTTTTTTATTATTATCAAGTTTTTTTTATTGTTTTGTTCTTCGTTCATAGTAGTTCGGAACCAATGTATGGTTTTGTAGCTCTTTATCAATAACACAAAAGGCCAATTGAACAAATGGACTAAATTTTGAAAGTGATTTCATTAATCTGCTTCAAATAGGTGCTACAGATTGAACATAGGCCAAAGCATTTAAAGGTACAACATGTTGAATGTTGTCAAAAGTACATCTAAAAATCTCTCATGTTGGGTACATATCACAAGTTGAGCATATCTGGTACATATATCATCACCTTTTATGTGTCAAAATACAGTACAAAAAGGTATCCTCTGGTTGTCCATCCTCGGTGGGGTCAGCTCTTGATTGAGTTGACCTACTAAGCCACACTCCAGGACAAGAGTTCCTTTTGTATGTACTTAGAGGTGCAACCCTCTCATAGCTCATAATCTTGTAGATCCTTTAACTCTGTATTTGGTTGGAATCCATATGGTATCTTGCTACTATCCATCCTTCTGAATGTGACAGACACCCTGCTGTGTTGTACTCCTGGAATGCAATGTTTGGCAAGGTCTGCTCTATTTCTTTTAAGAATCAGCACTGAACCCACTGGTAACAAAATCTCCACGGATCCTCTGAACTCACCGGATCCAATGACATCTATCTCCATCCCAAACAGGATATCGCTTTTACTCATGAAGGAGACCGTGCAAAAAGGTCTCACAAAATCATGATGGTCTATATGTGGGGAAATGCAATCGCCCTTATCGTAGATGTTGATGATGCAGTTGTTGTGAATGCAATTGGCTGGAAGTATGCTCCATCAAACCATCCTCTTGATCATCCACTTTATCATAGGAGGGAACAGATCCACCTCAACATGTCTTAAAATCCTCGGTGGATTTCCTTGTCTATCCTTTGTAAAATTGTAATATAAACCACATTGTAGGGTGATTCCGCCTTTTCCACTCATCCTTTTTTGTGGTTCAGAATAGGTCATTTCCATCAGAAGACCTACTCGACCCCTGTCCCTCAGGTCAAATATTCACTCAAGAATGCTTCTTTCATTGCTTTTGGAGAAGACTCTAGTGTACAGCTTCAAGCCTTCTAGTATATTGACGAATCTTCCTTGAACTTCTTCATAAAATTCAAATTCCTTTTTCTTTACTTTACTAATTTTGTAGAATTCTGTCGTGGTGAAGATTGGTGGCTATCGAGGACGCTCCCCCATTTCAATATCAGCAAGAATCCATGCTGGTGTTGTCCCTGTATAAAGGGAATATATGAATCCCCTAATAGGTTATCAATGATCTGAAATCCATCATCGGTGGACGTGTACTCCTCCAGAGTACTACAACACTCTAGGTGGAGGACGTTGTAGTCCAAACATTTGACAAATTCCCCTGTAGTTGGTATCCGTGTGGGAATCTCGGTGTTGCATGTCAGGCAACCCGCACAAAGCTCATCTGGAACCTCTTGTATCGTCGGCTCTATAGTGAACTCAGACTCATCCTCTATGGCAGGCAAGCTGGAGGAAGCCTCTCTCATGCATGGATCATAGATTTTCCCATCAAAAATTAGGGTAAGCAAGTTCTCTGATTTCTTCTGAAATCTTTTTTCCTCACGCAGCAAAGCTCTATGTTTTTAACGATTGGCATTTCTGCGTTTCAACCTTCAAAACGGTGCATCTAGCAGTCTCTCATCATCAGCAACGACTAGACCTCCAATTGGTATAATTATCATAGATGGCAGGCAACTAGTCCCCTCCATCAGATCTTGTTGCATTATCACTTTCTTCCTCTTCAATGAGGAATCCTTCTTGGTGTTGATCTTTAACAGTGCTGGTAGCCCTTCTTTTTCTTAACGGACGTCCATGAGGGGACCCTCATCGTCTATATCGACTTGACCAAAGTCCATGTCGAAGTCTATGATGTCACCCTGCAGGCAAAGATCAGCTTCTCTCATAACATTTTCTCGATAGACGACAGAAAAACATCAGTGCCCTGAAATTTAGCAGAAACAAGAACAAAACAAAGTATTTTTTAGGCAAAATTTTATTTTATATTGGTGAGAAAATCATTTATTTATGTATATATTTTATTTAATTTAGTAAGATATGAAACTTAAAAGTAAAAAAGAGAAAATTGAAGTATGTAACTTTAAAACTTTTCATTTTATTGAGGTTAATTTTATTACAAAATTTTCGACCTGTTCACAGAAGTTTGGCTAAATAAATAACCCTAGAATAATCAAAATTTCAAATCAAGCAATGTCAAGTTACATAGTATGTCTTCAAATATCGTCTGTTGATCGACAACATGGGTCTTTTGCCTAGGAAATCTACCAGCTGGTAGAAACCCCCTGAGTAGACTTTTTCTACAACATATGGTCCTTCCCAAGTTGGCTTAAATTTTTCACCTATCTTCCGGCGCACATGAATAAGCGTTTTGAGAACAAGTATAAGATCACCAATTTTGAATGTCCTTGGGCGGACCAATTTATCATGATCTTGTACCATTCTCTCTTGGTAAAGTTCCAAATGTTTTTGTGCTTCTAGTCATTTTCCTTCAAGACTTTCCAATTCTTCAAGCTCAGTTTTGCACTTTCTTCTAATGTAAGTTGATTGGCGACAGCAACTCTGAGAGACGGCGTCTGAACCTCTGGTGGTGGTTGTACGGCCTCAGACCCGTACACGAGCATGTAGGGTGTACATTGAATGGGAGTCCTGAATGTTTTTGGTAGGCCAACAAGGCTTATAATAGTTTGTTATGTCAATCTCTTTTGTTTTCTTCTAGTGTCTTCTTCAAAATCTATATCAGTATTTTGTTGAAGGCCTCCACCAGGCCATTTTCCATAGGATAGTAGATTGTAGAGTATCTCTGGTCTATCGCATGTCGTCTGACAAAGTTATTGATTTTTAGGCTCTTGGAGGCTATCCCATTATCAAAAATTATTCTGTGCGGAGCTCCAAAATGGTAGACAACTTGGCTCTTGAAAAATTGAAGGATGTATTGTGTTGTAATCTCTTGTAACGGCACTGCCTCTGCCCATTTGGAAAAGTAATATGTAGCGGCAAGTATAATTCTGTGTCCTTTAGAGGGTGGAGGGTCTATCAGACCTATTATGTCTGTGCCCCAACACTTGAATGGCCACAAAGCAATTGTCGGGTGTAGCACATTCAGATGTTGATGCAAGATCACCCCATGCACTTGGTACTGGTGACATCTTCTAGCTGTATCCAGGCAGTCAGACATCATTTCCGGCAAATAATATTCTAGTCTCTTCATCTTTATTTTCATCTTTGGCCCTGATTGGTGAGTGCCACACAATCTGACATGTACTTCTTTGTTAATATTTTAAGCTTCGGCCTTGCTTAGGCATCGTAGCCACATTTAATCGAATGATCTTCTGTAGAGGACATCGTCTACAAGAGCATACGACATAGCCCTTCTTGTGACGTGATGTGTTACAGACTTGTCTTATGGAAGCTTTCCAGTTTATAAATATTCTATTAATGGCTTACGCTAATCTTCGTTGATATCAGCAACCGCAACCATTGTTTCTTCTTCTTTTCGATCTTGTGTAGATTTTTCAAGTCGATTCGAGATAAAACCTATCTTTCTTGTGCCGTAATGTCAATACAATCCTTCGGGGGACATGCCAATTCTTTTTCAAGTTCTACTAGAGTGTCAGCATGGGCATTATCTTGTCAAAGAATCCGGTAGAAAGCTATATTAGGGATCTGTTCTAGTAGCTTCAATGTGTACTCGTGGTATTTTGCCAACCTTGGCTTCAAAATATTGTGTTGTCTGGTGACTTGTTGGATAACGAGTTGTGAGTCATCGTAGATGGAAATATCTGTTATATACATTGAGATTGGAAACTCCAAACTGGTAATTAGTGCTTCATATTCTGCTTCATTATTGGTACACGGCTCTGTCAGGTGATATGAGAACCTCAGCATACCCTTATCTGGAGTTATGAAGATCAAACTAATTCTCTCTTTGTCTGGTATAATTGTGTCTGATCCTTTATGTTTTCTAGCTGACGAAGCTCCAATAAAGTACATCTCCTAATGTTGTGCACTAGAGAAATCCATTTATAATACTTGCTCATCTGGTAACTCGTCATTAAGAGGGGACCCGGCTAGAAGTGGGCCTGCAGCGAGAAAATCTACTAAATATTGTCCCTTGATAGCACGAAGGGGAACAAAAGTTATATCAAATTGCAACAAAATCATCGATCATCTTGTTAGACATCCAGAGTGTTGGTTGAGTCACCAAATATTGCAACGGATTAACTTTCGAGATAAGGGTAATCTTATGAGAAAGCATGTAATGTTTAAGCTTTTGGAAAGAAAAAATCAAAACTAGACAATGCTTTTCAATAAGTGGAAAACTTATCTCTATGGGTATTAGATGACAACTCAAGTAGTTGAGTCTATTTTCTTTATTTTTGTCATTGACTTGGGCTAAGAGGGCTCTAAGAGAGTCATCTACGGCTACGATATAAAGTATTAAAGGTTATCCCAATATAGGGGCTGCCAAAATATGAAGTGTCATTAAATATTGCTTAACGTCCTTGAAATTCCGCTGGCATTTATCTTCCCTAACAAATTTGGCATCCTTTTTAACTAATGCCGAGAAGGGCTGACACCTACCTGAGAGATTAGAAATAAAGCATCTCAGATATGCAAACTTTCATGTGTCGAAGCGATATCCATCATCATTTGTGGTATTGGTAATGCAAATTTGTCCTTTGTACATGCTTTGTTCAAATCACTGAAATCGACACACACACAAATTTGTCCATTCATCTTCTTAACTGGCACAATATTGGCTAACCATGTGGGGTATTGCTCTTCTATTACAAATTTAGCGTCTATTAATTTATTTACCTCAGCAATGACGTGCTACTCTAATTCGAGGCGCATTCTTCTTGAAGCTTGTTTTATAATCCATCCAATAAAGAGAAAATTTCATGTGTCGAAACGATATCCACCATCATTTTTGGTATTGGTAATAGAAATTTTTCCTTTGCACATGCTTTGTTCAAATCCCTGAAATCGACATATACACAGATTTGTCCATTCTTCTTCTTAACTAGCACAATATTGGCTAAACATGTGGGGTATTGCTCTTCTCTTACAAAGTTAGGGTCTATTAATTTATTTACCTTAGCAATGACTTGCTGCTCTATTTCGAGGCGCATTCTTCTTGAAGCTTGTTTTATCGGGGTCATATATTTATCTACCCCGATTTTATGAATTGCGACTTCTGCTTACAACCCTGACATTTCATCTTAACTCCAAGTGAAGCAATCTTTGAATTTTGTTAATATTTTGATCAACTCTAAAGATTCTTCATCGTTGAGTAGAGAACTTATAAATGTAGGGCAGGGCTGCTCTTCCATCCCGAGGTTAATTTACCTTAATTCATCAACAATTGATTTGATTTCTTCCTCAAATTTTGGTGAGGCATCTTCTATTAGCTGGTCAATAGAGTCATCCTCCACATCGAGGCAATCCTCTTCCGGTTTATTAGTAACAATCATGCAACCATGCAAAATTCTGAATCATTGACTGGTCCAAATGTAACAAATCCGAGACCCTCTTTCGAGTTAGGAGTTTGACTTTTAACATTCCATAATTTTTTCAAAAAGTTGTAATTTATATTTCAGCATTTATTTTGGCAAATGCCCCTGTTGAATTAACTTTTGTACACAAGGTGAAATGTAATCAAAAGGCAATTCCATTAATTCATTAGGATCCTCATCCAAATTTACATGATTTCAAGATTAGTAGAATTTGAAGTACGATAAAATTTGATTGGCTTTGGACCAATGATACGGACTTCCTTGACCTCTAAACTCTGGACTTTTTAAGGGATAATCGGAGTAAGTGTCATGGTTTTTACACAATGGTTTATCCAATCATACATTATCTCATACTCACCTTTCTTCGTATCTTCTAAGGATATCTTGTACTAGGGGTTCTTCTATTTTGTCATCATTATTTCATCCTCAGAACTTTCTTCATCATCAATGTTAATGGTCAGCCTAGCTCGTTAAGTAATTAAATTAGTTCTTGCTCATTCACGCCCCCGACCTTGACCTTGGATGTGCGAAATAAAAGAATTCTCACCAACTCGTTGCAAAGAGTAGTGGAAGATTACTGAAGTGGAGCTAAATGGCTTTTCCATTGTAATTCTTTTGAATCTTCTACTTCATTTTCCACAATTTCATGAGAGAAGACAGATTTCTTTGGAGGTGCGTAGTAGGCGGCATCTTCATAAATATGAATTGAAAAAGGTTGTAAATCTCCCTTATTGTAATGTTCTTATACTTCTTTGTAGTACTTAAGGCACTGGTGTAGAGATGACGGAACCGTGTTGTGTTCGTGAATCCACGATCGACCCAGCAGAGCATTAAAAGAGGTCTCGGCGTCGATGATATGAAATTTGGAGGTTGTTACAAGTTCTCCAACTTTCATAAGTAATGTAATTGATCCAAGGGCTCTTTCTCCCTTTTGGTTGAATCCTCTTACCATCATTTTATCAATTGTAAGCTCCAGAGCTTTAATGTTCAAATAGGCTAATGTCCGTAGACTCATTAAGTTAAGTGATGCTCCAGGATCTTTCGAAACTCTTTACAACATAAATCTACCAATGTCAACAGAGATATAAAGTGGACGGTTATGATCGGTTGTACCAAGCAGCAACTATTCATCTGTAAAGGTTATTCCAGGTTGTTCTTTTAATGAGCAAACTTCATCGGAGGATGTGTTGGCCAACTGGGCTAAGCAAATATCTGGGTCAAGAAAAGCTGTAATCAGAGACTCTATCATTTCCTTTGACAGGATTAGAGCGTTGTAGATGCTTAATTTGGCCGGAAACTTCCTAAGATGAGCTAACACATAACACATTAATAATCCACTTTGTATGATCCTCCAATATTTACTTGGTTATGTGGTTCTTCCACTAGTGGAGGTGGAGGCAGCTCTTCTCGAGGTTATTATTTGATTTCCTTTATCTGCCGCAGCTGACCTCCGGGGTAATACTTTCCCGCTTCTTAAGTTCACCTTTGTAATTTCTTCTTTCTAAGATGCCATTGTCGAATCTTCCGGAGTTTCTTCCTTTTCAAAAAGATCTAAGTTGATGGCAAGTGGTTTGCCATGGCGCTCGAGAATTGGCTCCTCATTCCCGTCGCTGTCAAAATTGGCATTATTGATGTCTTCGTCGGTCTTATTAAGGAGTTGATTAGACTCAAGTACAATTTAAGGATCGGTTTGAGAATCAAGATCGATGTTATATTGGTTATAATCTATTACGGTATCACTAGAAATAGTTAAAATGTAGCCGAAATCATAAACATTATATTCATTTGACCCTAGAGAGGCAAAAAGATAATCATACAAGGTCAGGGGTTCGAGGATTTTCTTCTCCAAATCTAAGACAAATAATCTAGCAGAGGCAGCCCTTTTCCTACCCACCGTGCTATCAGTGTTCGTGGAGGTATTCTTCTTCTTCTTCTTTGACAAGGACAAAACTTTTGGCAAAATCTTCATATCAGGCTTGGCAGGCTGAAGACTCTGAATGGAGGCTTTCCTTGATGCAGACTGGATATTATTCAGGACCTTCTTGAGCTTGTTCCAAGTCGTACTCCATCCAGCTTTTCCAGCATATGGGTCAATCAGATAGACTGGCTCAGCCGAAAACACATTTATAGAACCTTTTTTAGGTTCTTTAAAATATGCTTTTGGGATTTTTATATTCCCTTCTTTAAGGTTTATCTCGAGCCAATCTTTAAAGACAAAACAATCCCTTATAGTATGTTCAATCAATCTGTGATATGGGCAATAAATTGGTTGATCATTCCCGTCGACGTCTTTAAGTTTCTTTGGACCTGGTAATCTGAACTCAGGCTTCTTCATCAAACTTCTAAACATATTTAGTACGACATCATCTTTGAAGGAGTACACTGCTTTCCTACGTTCAACAATGGATATTTTCTTGTTCTCTATTTGGTATGATCCTCCCTGAGGCAATTGCTGGCTAGACTGGTCATACTGTTGTGTTTGTTGTTGAGCATGCTACGATGACGACTGACATGAATTTTCTGCAAGTATTTTCATTGGTTTCTTTCCTTTATTGACTGTTGTCGCTTTTTCAGACATCTTTTCAAATACTCTGGTCGTCCTGGACTTCTCAGCCTTCTCATGAGAATCCATGTGTTTGACTTCTTCTTGAAGAATGCTAGCTTTGCTAAGTAACTTCTCAAGGGATTTAATGGTGAGTCCCTTGAGCATGAAAGCTACTAGCCCATGGATGCTCTTGAGTAAGATCTCAATTATGTGATGTTCCTATAGTTAAAGTTCACATTTCATGCTAAGGTTTCTCCACCTCAAAATGTAGTCCACTGAAGTCTTGTTGGGCTTCTACTACGACATCTCCAATAGAAACATGATGTTGTGCTCTGACAAATCTTCTCACAAAGAATTGTTCTAGCTCGACAAACGTCTTGACTGATCTGTTGGGCAGTTCGGCATACCAATCAAAAGTGATCCCTGATAGGCTGCTGACAAACTATAGGAAGAGTAAAGCTTTGTTTCCTCCTATGTTGCAACAACTGGCTCGAAAATGTGCTATATGCTGCTTGGGATTTCTAGTCCCATCAAATATCTTAAAGTTTGGTGGCACAAAACCCTTATGGTAGGGTACGGTATCGAACTCCTCCGGGTAAGGTCTACCCTTTAGAATCAATGCACCACCCTTAGATTATGCTAAGGCCTTCCAAACCTACTCAACCATTTGCTTAAACTCTCTTTCTGGTATGGCACTCGATGGAGAATCTTTCTTTTGTTGATCAAATCTATTTGCTAAGGCGACTTCTCTCCTTTCATCTGTGATGTGTATAATCTTCAGTTGATTGACTTCTAGGGAGGCTAACTATGGTGGTTGAGATTGTCCTTGGGTTGTGGCCATGGCGGTCATGGCAACAGCCATCTCTTCCATTCTTTTCTCCATTTAACTAATTTGTTGATCCCTTAGAAAAATAGCCCTACGCAACTCATCTACGGCATTCTCTTTGATGAGAGGTTAAGCATCGCACGTAGATGCAATGACTCTAGTCTCGATGACATGAATATCCATGAAATCTTCCTCGAGGTAATCATTGATGTCAAAATCTTCGTCGTCATCATCAATTGAAACTTCATGTTCTCAGACCAACTTAGAAATCTCAACACTAAGTCTTTTGGCCTTTCCTTCATTTATTGATTCTTGTAATATTTTGAGATCCAGAGGACTTTACTAGACATCCTCCACCTGTTTATCCTTCTAGCTGGCAATTGCCGCGACAATGTCAGATACTTTAGACTTTTGCTTCATTCCATGATCCTGCCCTGTGGGCTTGCTGGACCGTATCGGTACAACCTTGAGTACACACACCTTCTTTTTTACTGTGATGTCTTAAAAAAGAGTGTCTCAGCAGAAACATCAACATGTCAGAGAAAAGTATGCTCCCTATGGTGCAGACCATATACAACATTGGGCAACCTCTTCGTCTTTTCCTTTGGAACTTTAAAAACATCCTTGTAACTGGTAATTGGTATAATTATTGGACCCAGATGTGACTTAACTGTCTGATGTTCGGCATGTTTAGTGGCGGTAGAATCGGTAGTGAGAATGGTGTATCAATTTGCTTCCCACGTCGAACCAGACAGGAATGCGAGCAGGCGAAGCTTCAGTAGATTTCTAAGATCGTCTGATAGTTGTCTAGTTTTTTGAGAATAGTCAATAGAAAAGTTCTATGGCTAGACCTTAGGCTACTAAATTTGAGTAACTCACCAATTGAACAACCTTCTTTGGCAACTAGTCTCTGAAAAACTTAACTGACTCGGGTGATCGGAGCAGGCTTCTTCCTCTCCCCACCATGTCCATTAGGTGATGGTAAAGTAGCGGTGATCTTCTGGATACTTTTGTAACTATTAGTAACCACAAAGGGATGGAACCTACTCACTTGCAGAAGTGCTGAGGTCTCTGGTAATCCTGAATCCTCTTGGTAAAGTGCTTCATCAACAGGTACTTCCGTTGAAATATAGGCTTCAGTAGCCGTTCAAACCTTCTGGCTGTGGTTTCTCCTTTGGGTTTGGGTTAAAGGTGCAGTCCTCAAACTTGATACGATTTCAAATACTTATAGCAGGACAACCAATCCTTCAGTCGGTTCTTCAACGATCATAACTTCTTTTCCCTTAGCAGAAATAAGAACAATAGGCTTGGTCGGTGCCATGGTGGCAGTAGTCTTGACCTTCTTGTAAGAAGGGAAGTCCTGAGGGCAATTCAGGTTAAACTTGGTAGCCAAATTCCTGAACCTCTGGACCAGAGACTTTCATTACGACGAACAGGGCTTTCCCGAGAACAACCTCAAGATCTTCAAATCCTGCTCCAAACTTGATGCTAGGAGCGACATTGCTGGCACTGCGGCTCGTCGGCAGGTTGCAGGAAAAAGTGAGCGTTTAGAACGTAATTGCAGTAGCTTCAAAAAAGAAAGCTCTGGGGTTAGTTATTTGGCCAAAACCTTGTAATCTTAGTGCGAGCCCAAAAATAACAGAGGTTGATTTGTAGACCGGGTAAGGTTTTATTTAGGTTATGGAGATTTTAAAATTTAGCAAAAATATTTTAAAAGAAAAAAGATTTAATTAATATAAGGAAAATTAAAGAGCACGTGCAACACGACAAAATTTGATTTAATTTGCAAAATAGCAAATCAAACTCGAAAGGGAAAAAGTGAAGTTCAGGACCTAGTGCGGGACCAACTTTACAACACACAATGCCTAAGTGAAACTTGTCCACCAACACACCTATCTCAGGTGAGACCCCACACAAAGATTAAAAAGTCCTTAATAGCCTTCTAAACCTTCCTATTTTAGGGTGATTGAACAGAGTCCTGAAGTCCAAAAGAGTTGACCGTACTTTTCCAAGGCAGAAATGGGTAAAAGATGACAACGGAAGAAGGGTAATTTTGTTCATAAGGGAGATGGACACATTACCGATGTATGAAGATAATATTTTCTGATTAATATGGAGAGAGAAGCTAATCCCTAGCAGAGTCACCAGAAGCTATCGACACTATTTTGGTTAAGGAGTTTCCCGTTGGAAGCTGTCGGCCGCCGAAATTAAAATCCTGTTGCCTACTTCAGAAAAGCATTATGAAAGAGCATTGTACCTCAAACCCTGTATTTATCTCAAAAGATAAACATAAGACTTGAGAGTGAGGATCAATCAAATAAACAAAGAAATATATGACATCCGTTTGGTCTGCGAAACCATTTTATTCTCTGATAAGTTCTCATATTTAATATGAAGAATTAAATAGGGTTTATATTAAGTTAGGTTCGAAAAAGCTTCCTATAAGGGCAAGCCTCTATAGTTAATTACATCTTAGATAACCAAAGTCACCTAAGAAAACTCTCGATAAAAATCAGGAAGTATTATTTCCAAAGAGGTCAAAAGGATAAGACTTTTCAATGAGATCTGATAAAGTGACGTGAAAGGCAAATGACTTAAATTTGGAACATTTTGCTGTAGATTCCAAAGGAGGAAGAACTAGGGGATGTCATGGATCCAGAGGAAAACCTCAGTGACTTCACAAGCTATTCTATTTTTTGGTTTCAGTATTAGAGAGAAATATTTAAATGTTTCATCCTGTCAATTTTATTTTTTTAGGGCTTACACTTATGTAAAATAATCACACAAATAGCCTAGAAGATGTGAGGGTTTAGGTCATGAAGAAGGTTTAAGTCATGAAGAAGGACAACATCGGAATCCTAAAACGAGTTAGGGCTTATATTGTACAACAGAGCTATACGATGGCCTAAAGAAAAGGTCAATAATTTATGTTGCATAAGCAAACAACCTTGAAATCCTATTGCTTTGTTGTTTAATTCTAAGGAAAGATATGCTGTTGTAGATCCTCTTGCTGTTAAAGATGGTTGTGCTGCTCACAATGCTAGCTCCAAGCTCCTCGCCATGACAAATTTAAGTTTTCTAATGTGTCAATTTGTGATGTCAAATCTGAAGTCCCTATAGTTATAGTTCCTTAAATGTTATGGGGCATATTAAAGTTGATTACAACGACACAAGTTAGGATCCTACGGTTCCCTCGTTCTGGTACCAAAATTTTCTTTCGGATTCACTTAGTCCAAATGAATTTATTAAACTCAACTTAATGGGTTTTGTACCTTCATTTAGGCCACGAGAAATCTCATTAGCAACCACAGGTTACCCCCGCTGAGGGATTTTTGGTTATCCAATAAAGACATCTTAATTTAGTTACAATTATTGTTTTGTGATGTTTGTGGTTAAATTTTGAGTTGTCTTATATTTTTAATGTTGTGGCGGTGAATTTTATCTTAATTAATTTTAGTTTTGGTTTTGGTTTTACGTCTATCCTAGCGGTTTTGGATTTCATGCAGGCTGACATCATTGTTTAACATGCAAGCTTAAAATAAGAAGTGCAGAAAGGAAAATGCATTAATTTAAAAGCATACCTGTCGATTCTTCTCGTTCCACCACCTAAAAGTTCAGTACTTACAAGACATGTATATTATTTTGTAAGGAATGTAAATTGCAAGAGTAGGTGAAATTTTTGCTACTAGACCCAAGTTATGACAATATTGGATCTAAGAAGGTCCTAGTGGATGATTTTAGAACAAAATATGGCAAGTCCAATTTGCCTTTCAGAATGTCCAATAGATTTCAAAATGCTCGAGGCATGACCCTTGACCATTTTAAAGATCTTTTAAAATATTTCGAGCTCATTTTAGACTTATCATATTATTTCATTAATCATTCAAGGTCGTAGTGTGACTACCTCATTGCTTAGTGAAACTTGACAATTTAATTATCCGAAGGATAGGATACTTGATTAATCAATTGGTGTTTCATTTAAGAGTTATGTGAGTGGGTTCCCCTAAAGCAAGTTTAGGTCATTTAAGATTGTGGCGCCCACATTTAAGGTCAGGCTTCTAGTGCTTAAACATGTTAATCACAAATGATATTATCTTCTAAATCCAATCAATTGAGTTTAGAGATCGAGCCTAGGTCACTAGTAAACCTTTAACAATCATGATAAGTGAAAAGGTGATTATCAAAAATTTTGATTTAAGTGACATATACCCTTATTCAATGATCACACCATCCTCAACTTTGGGCTTGAGAAAGGTAAATTATCATCTTTTCTATCTTAAGCCCATTACTTAAGAATCATTTGATCTTTTTGCCCATTACTTAAGAATCATTTGATCTTAATTGACTTTCAAGTCATGAAGATTAAGAGAATTATGATTTTGTTGATGTTGTGCAAGGGTGATGAGTGATTTTCTACCTTTTAACCCCATTATATTTAAACCATCCAAACATGTTTATTAAGATCAAAATGACCCATTTTCCCTTTGTTAATCCTAAATTTTGATCAAGGCACCAAAGCCTAAAATGACCACTTTGCCCTTGGGGCACTTCACCTCATAACTCATTAAACACCACTCAAATGACTTTGAGGGTTTAAAGTATCATATCCATGAGATAATTATAATATTAGAGGAGAATATGTGGACTTATCAAATTTTAATTTAATTTAATTTAATTGCTAAAATTTAGAAAATAATTTTTTTAGAAATTGATTTATTTGGTTTTCCAAACTAAGGCTTTAATTTATGACAAAATTATTTGAAGTTTCCCTAGGTCATAGAAATACTTAGATAAAACTTCATGATTTTTTGAATTAAATTATTATAATTATTTTAATGGGAAAATGAGGAAAATCCTCTTTTAAGCCTTTAAAATTTATTTTTAACTTAGGAAAATTAGGAAAAATATTTTAATGAGTTATAAGTGATCAGAGAGCAATTAGGTATATTTTGAAATATTTTGATATTTTAGGGATTTTTAATTTTTTTAAATTATTTTTAAATTCAAAATAAAACTTAAAAATTAAGTATTTATTAAATAAATTAAGTATTTATTAAATAATAATTTTTACTTTTCCCAAGTGCCTCTGATCACAAGGAACTCACAAAAACCACTTTTCATAATTTTCCCAAGTGTATTTAATTTAATATAATTATTCTTGTGTAAAAATACAAGGTTCCTTAGAAAATCAACTTTTCTACTTGAACTTAATGAGATAATTTTCAAATTCTTACAATGGATAAACATGATTATTATGAATAATGTGGGATTGATTTTGTTAACTTTTGATAAGCATATAATTTACAAAAGTTAACACAATATATTCAAATTTAATTAAATATAGAAGTTTTCAAGATCACTCAAGACATCATCATGTTTTTTTAGACTTCTCTAACCACACGAAACCTACTAAAATTTTTCTCATAATTTTCCAAATGATATTTTGATTTATATAATTAAAATAAGCCAAAATGGTCACCCTAGCTTAAAAGTTAGGGCTAGAAGCATCGAGATGCCCTCTGACCTTGGAAAAATCAGAGGACATAGTCTCTGTCATGAGGAATAAGCCTTAAAACTTCAAGTCATGGTGAACAATGTATGATCGTAATGAATTAAAATACTCTAGATGGTATTTAATTCATTAAAAATCAGGGAATAAGAAAATATTTTTTTTTATTTTAGTTCACATTATTTTCCTCTGTTCAGTGAGCAAGATGTATTTTTATTTTATTTTTATGATTTATATATGCAAAGTTATGAACTTTCAAAGATTAGGCTTTAAAATAAATAAAAAGTCCCCCTACTTATCTACTTATCCACACGACGCCACCTCAACCTTGTCCACTCTGAAGTCTCCACGCGACGCTCCGCCATTTGGCGTCTCCAGCCACGTAACCACCTCATCAGCCCACAGTTCATGCACCTTATACTCGTTCAACTTCATCAATACCGTCCAAAGGATAAACGCGCGATCAGATGTCATCCGTTCATTGTCCCCAAGTGACCTAAGCTAAGAACCGTTCACGTTAAAACCTTAAGATCATCGTCTAGACTCAACCAAAATGCATGGGGTTTGTTTCTAAACCTTCATCTACTCAAGACAAACACATATATATAGTTAATCAGGTATGAAATCAAGCCATTATAAATGGAGAATCAAAATAAACTTGAATTAAGGTTGGGCTTCAACACCTTTGTCTGAGATGGGAGGCCTCAATTAGATGGTTGTAGTAGCTTCGATTGGATCAAACGTACCTCCGAATGAAGCCTTGTGTGCTGGTGAGTTGTCTAGATATGATTTTGATCAAACTCAATTTCAGGTGTTGGTCTATTGCTATCCTAAAGGCTATTTCAGAGGGAGCTTTTGTCGGGGATCAACATCATTCTATGTGGGGATGGAGTGTGCAAAGTTAATTGAAGTTTGGTGCACTGTGGTGGAGTGGAGAGAATTTTCCTGGTTTGAGGGCACATTTTAGTTAAGAAATTGACTCAAAAGTGTGGCTATCAATGGCTGAGAGCAAGAGAATTGCACTTGGGATGCTTTGGAGAAGCTGTGGTGAGATTTTGGCAGAGTTTCCTTAAGGTTCCAAGCTCTCTTCTTTGGTCGTAGTAATGGCCAATGGGACTTAGCAAGCTCAGGAAAGTTTAATTTTGGGTTTTGGCCACTTGGGGCTCACTTGGGCTGGCTGTTTCTGGTGGATGAGGTGGTGGTTGGCCAGAGTTAGGTCACTTATAGGCTTAGGGAGGCCTGGGGGTTGCTAATGGTGGTTAACTCCTAAGGGTAAGTGATGACGGCCAAGATATTTGAGTTCAGGCAAAGAATGGGGTAAAATCCCATAAATCAAGGGACCATTGGTCCATAGCTCACCTTGGCTGGTTTAGGTGGGTCTAGCTTGATCCATAGGGTGTACTTGGTGGTTGTGGTGTCATCAATTTGGTGGCTTAGGCATGGCTACGTCAATTTTGGGTGTAGGGGTTCAATTTGGGTTAAAATGGCTAGAAGTTTGGTTTGTGTTCGGCTAGCCTTGACATTGAGCTCAATTGATTGATCAACATTGTGTATATGATTTTCATAAGGGGTTTGGAAAAGATTTTGAATGATTTTGAATTGATTTGGAGGTTCAATTAGATGGATTTTGGTCATTTGGTCAATTTGGGGGTGTTGGGTTAGACTTGGGTTTAGGTTGGGCTAAGGATGGGTTAGGTCCAAATTTATGGCTTAAAATTGTCTATATGAATGTCATAAAGAGTTCTCAACATCAATTCGGTGTCAATCTTAGGTTTAGGGCATTCAATTAGGTGGAATTTTGAGACAACCAAGGCAGCCAATTTGGGGCAAATTTGAGGATTTTGGACTTGGGTTAAAATTGGGTAAAATTGAAGCTTGTGCAAGGCCAATTGAAGGCCCAATTTGATTTGTAGGATTTTTATGAAGAGCTTAGGATTCAAATTAGGGCAATTGAGTGGGCCATGTGGTTCAATTAAGTGAGATTAGGTCATAGGGCCAAAATTGGGGGTTTTGATTTGGATCAAAATTGAGCTCCAAGCATGGGTCAATTAGACTTGAATTTGAGTTGGATTGATCATATGAAAGATGAATTTGAGTTTAGGATTGAAATTAGGGACGATTGGGGCCAATTTAATGGACATTTGTAGTAAATTTGGGAAAATTGGGCCTTTAAAGGCAATTTGGGGTTAAAGGCAATTTGGGGATTTTGGTCAAAATGGTCAAATTTGTGGTCAAAATGGTCAAATTTGCTAAATTGGGTTCAATTAAAGGGTCCAAATTGTTTTTGGAGACTTTTGAAGATATTTCAGAGGTTTTGGAAAAGTTTGGGTTGCCAAGCATATTTTTGTAATTTTGGCAAATTTGGGGGTATTTTGGTAATTTTTTCAATTTTTTTTGGCTTTGGACAATTTGGGTATTTTAAAATGGTTTGAAATGATTTTTTAAAAATTTTTGGTATTCTAGGTGAATTTGGGAATTTTGACCAAATTTGGGGTTCCAAGGGCATTTAGGTAATTTGAGTGGATTTAGAGGCAAAAGGCTAAGTTGGATATTTTTGGTAGATTTGGGATGTCAACTACCATGTATAAGCTATGGACCAATGAAATCCCCATTTGGGTCCTCTATGTATTGGTCTTAGCTAAACCCTAGCATAGGGCTAGTGGGACTAGGAAACCATCTACATGAGTTTCCCAAAAGATCAAGGGATCAAATTCAACAATTTTGGGCTTAGAGTTGTAAGTGGATCAAGGTGATAGTGAATGTAAGTGAGTTAACTAGCTCCAAACCAATACCTAGGGTCAGCCCTAATGTGAAACAGTCCTATAGTGACTCTCATTGAGATCCTCCATAGTGGCCCCACCTACTAAGTGTTAGAGGTTAGGACTAGTATGTGGAGCTTCAAGTTGAGCAAGGAAGAGTTTAGATTTTCTAATGGTGAGGGTTCCTTTTCTAGTTTTCTAAGAATAGTCAACAGGAAATTCCCATGGCTAGACCCTAGGCTACAAAAGAGGAAAAACTAAACCTCAACCAAAAGTGAGGTCAACATTATCCTCAACAGAAAATTACCATTAACAACAAAAATAAAGATAAAATTTGATAGAAAAAGTAAGTAAGAAAATCCTTGTCATAAAAGAAAGTAATTTGCATCGAGTGATATATCTCAAACTTGAAAAAAGCCTTAACAAAACCAAAAATATGCCAAAAAGATTCAACCCTAGGCTTAAGTGCACAACCTTAAATGATTCAACTATGTAACTTGCTTTCGAGAGCACACACTAACCACATCCTAAGAATTAACATGACCATAATACCCAAGTAAAAAAGCATAGAAATCATTGAGATATATAAAATATCAATTAATAGAAAATGCACAAGAGAGAACTCATGAATAAAGACTAACCAAAAGTGTAAAACACATAAAACTTATACTCTTGGAAATCAAGGAGAAATGAAAACAACACATATGTCCTTATATACTCTAATATTCCAAAAAATCATAAGCCTTAAAAAAAACATAATCATACCTTTAAGAAATTTTTTTAAGATAAGGCAACCTCATCTTATCTAAATTTATAAGCCCTTTAAGATGTAAAGAGAAATTGACAACAAGATCAACAATCTCCTAAATTAAATAAAAATAATCAAAGCCACAAGATGTATTCAACATGAAATAAGAAAAAGGATGAATAGCAAGATTATCATTTATCTCTATCAAAATATTACTAATCTATAAAGCTAATGTAATCTGTAGAATATGCCTAAGGAGTTGATGTTCTACAAAAATAGGCGTGCAGAGAGCAAGGAGACCTTGAAATACCATGATAAGCTCCTCAAGATAATTTATAAACTAGCCAACCTCACCAACATTACCTTTAGTAATAGTCCCTTTAGTATTAATTTTTTTTTAGTTACTATCAAGCTTACTATAACTAATAGAAATAGCTGGACTAGATGTATTAATAAAGAACTAGAGCATAAAATAATTAGAAACTACACTATAACTCTTAAAACTTTTCAAACTAATCAATTAAACTTGGAAAAGGATAGAGATCCTTTCTTTAATGCACAATATGATATGGTTCAAATTCATTTATGTGTTGTTATACCTAACTTCCTTTCTTTCCATCCAAATAGGTTACAAAATGAAGGAAATAAAAATAATAAAAATATGACCACTACAAATATTAGGAGCATCTGAAATCCAGTCAAATAGAAATTGTTAATAGATAGATAAGGATTAATAATAGACTTAAAACATATGCCTTATTCAAAATTTAAAAGCAATAACATCATGAACAAATTGTTGATTAAGTTTTTCACTATAAAACTAATAATATCATTTAAAAGGAATATAAATCCATTGGCCAATAGGTTACAATCCAAAAGAAAATGTTTTTAAACACTTTCCAGCAAAATATGGAGAAGGAAGTAGATATTGCTTTTTACACAAAAATTAGCAAAGAGATTAGAAGTGGTCTCCTTATCTCTAATCAGATTATAAGCATCCTTAATGAAGCAGAACCATCCTTAAACTTAGAATAGAGAATAAAATTCTTAGAACCAATCATAATAGGAATATTAAGAATAATTTGAATGAAATATTAAGGAAGCATTTCAGAAATTTTATGCACATTACAAATCCCATTGTCAATAATTTTAACAACTTTCACAGAAATAATATATGAGTGTTAATAAGAGTATCAATAGCAAGAAAGCTAACATTATTAATATTCTGAAAAGAATACAACACATCCATCTGTATATATTCTAATATTCAAAAAATTCAAAAGCCTTAAGAAAAATACATAATCATACCTTTAAGTAATTG
This sequence comes from Phalaenopsis equestris, assembly GCF_001263595.1. NCBI lineage: Eukaryota > Viridiplantae > Streptophyta > Magnoliopsida > Asparagales > Orchidaceae > Phalaenopsis > Phalaenopsis equestris. The sequence continues at coordinate 13,822 of NW_018165629.1, read as the reverse complement.
ATGTAAGATAAGCTAACCCCATCATTTCTAAATTTATAAGCCCTATAAGATGTGAAAGGGTAATTGAAAATACTGAATTCAATAATAGAGGTGGACAAGAAACTAGATTTAGCTAACCATCCGCATGAGCATTACCTTCATGAAATATGTGAGAAAATTTGAAATTAAACACAAGTAAATGATTAACAATCTCCCAAAGTAAATAAAAAAATTCAAATCAAGAAGATGTATTAAAATTAAAATAAGAAAAAAGATGAATTAAAACATTAATATCCATATCTATCCATATATTAGTAATCTATAGAGTCAATTTACTATGTAGACTATGCTTAAGGGCCTGAAGTCCTATAAAAATAGGCATGCAGGGAGCAAGGAGACCTTGAAATGTGATGACAAGCTCCCCAAGATGTTTAATAAAGTAGCCAAACTCACCAACATTCCCTTTAAAAATAATCTCATTTAAATTAAATTTGGTTTACTTACCATCATTCTTACTCTAAATAACAAAACTAGCTAGATTTGATGGCTTATTAAGGACTTGTACCTTAAATTAATTATAAATTGCAATACAACTCTTAAAACTTCTCAAACTAATCAGTTAAGCAAGGATAAAGATTGAGATCCTTTATTTAATGCACCATATGATAAGGTTGGAATTCGTTTTTATGGTTTTATACTTAGCTTCATTTCCTTCCATTCAAACAAACTTAATAAAACCATTGTAGTAATATATAAGATAATCACAAAAGCTTAAGTGAGAAATTTTGTGAATACAAGTAAATTTAAAGTAAATATAGGGAAGCTCTTGACATAAAGCATTCAAATTGCTAGATAGAAATTCATCATCAATAATGAAAAGAGCAAGGGACAAAGAATCACGACGTCTAAGATCTTTAAGGGACTTGAACCAATTATATACCTTGTCATTAATAATAATATAAAACTAGGAGTTTTTAAGACATTTAGAAAATAGATCAGTGCATTTGCTTCCAGAACCAAAGAGAGGAAAAACATGTATTAGAAAATTTCAATCCAAGTTATCAAAAGCTCTAGTAATATCCAATTTAAAATTCATGTTATGACCTCCAATTTTAGAATCAAGATCATTGACTAATTCTTGAGCCTATAGAACGTTATCCATAATAAATCTACCTTTAGAGAAGCTAGTTTGATCAGGAGATATAATTTTAGGAAGAATATTTTTTAATCTGGCCTATAAAAGCTTCTAAACAAGCTTACTGAAAGAAGTACAAACTCCATTCCTTGTCACTAGAAGAGCTTTGATAGATGCGCAAAAAAGAGAACTAACTATGAGAGTTAGTGATAAAGAGGTTACATTTAATATTACAAAATCAATGAGATACCCTGCAATAGAGCAAAAGATTAAATGCTTTAGAATGGATATCAATGAATATTTAAGCCATAAATATTTTAAGAAGACATTTGAAAAGGATTTTGAAAAAGAATATGTGGAATCTGAAGATGAGGATAAAATTCAAGATGAATCTACAGAAGTGATTAATGAAGATTTGGATTATGTTCAGGAAAAAAAGATGTTAGATCCTGCAGAAAGTAACAAGAACTGATTTGATCTTTTGAGCAACGTGCTGAACTAGAATTGAAAACACTTCCTAAACATTTAAAGTATGCATTTTTAGGATATTTATCTACATTACCTGTTATATTATACTTAGAATTAATTGATATGTAAGAAAAATAGTTGTTGGGAACTTTGAAAAGATATAAGAAAGCCTTTGGATGGACATTAGTTGACATTAAAGGAATCAGTCCTTCAATTTGTATGCATAAAATTTTATTAGAAGATCAACATGAACCAGCAGCTGATCCTCAAAGGGGATTGAATCGTATGATGAAAGAAGTTGTTAAGAAAGAGATTTTAAAATGGTTAGATACTAGAATAATATATCCTACTTCAATCAGTGCTTGGATGAGTCTAATTCACTGTGTTCCAAAGAAAGGAGGTGTGACTGTAGTGACAAAAGAAAATAATGAATTAATACCATTAAGACAAGTCACTGGATGGTGGATCTACATAGATTATAGAAAATTAAATTTTGTAACTAGGAATGATCATTTTCCTTTACCTCTTTTGGACCAAATGTTGGAAAGGCCGGCTGGGCACATGTATTTTTATTTTTCAGATGGATATACCAGTTATCATCACATACCTATTGCTCTAGAAGATTAAGAGAAAACAACATTTACTAGTCTTTATTGAACTTTTCTTTTCGACAAATGTCCTTTGGATTATGTAATGCACCTGTAACATTTCAACGATATATGATGTTGATTTTCAATGATTTAATTGAAAAAGGGATTGAAGTCTTTATGGATTAATTTTCAATATTTAGAACTTCATTTGAAATATGTCTAAATCATTTAGAGGAAGTTTTAGAATGAGGTGAGAATACTAATCTTGTACTAAAATGGGAAAAATGTCAATTTATGGTTGCAGTAGGAATTGTGCTTGGGCATAAAATTTCAAAAAATGGCATGGAAGTAGATCGTGCAAAAATTTAGGTTATATCAAATCTACCTCCACCTACTACTGTAAGAGGAGTTAGGAGCTTTTTAGGACATACTGGATTTACAGGTGATATATTAAAGATTTTTGAAAAATTACTAAGCCTTTATGCCAACTTCTAGAAAAAGATACAAAATTTGAGTTTAACCAAGATTTCTTTAAAGCCTTTAGAGATTTAAAAGAAAATTTGATCACTGCTCCTATAATTGTTTCACTTGATTGGGAGAACTCTTTTGAATTAATATGTGAACTAGTCATTATGCAATTGGAGCTGTTTTAGGAAATAAATATTATAAAATTTTTAAAGTTATATACTATGCTAGTAAAACTCTTAATGATGCTGAAATTAACCACACCACTATTGAAAGAGAGTTATTAGTCATTGTTTATGCTTTTGATAAGTTTAGGTCATATCTAATTGGAACTAAATGTGTTGTACATACTTTACGCTGTAAAATTCGATAGGAAAGGATGCAAAACCAAGATTAATATGATGGGTAATTCTGATGCAAGAGTTTAATTTTGTAGTAGTCAATAGGAAAGGGACTGATAAGCAAATTACTGATCATCTATCTATGCTAGAACAAGAAGAAACACTTGATGTTGTAAAAGAATGGGAAATGCCTTGGTATACTTGCATTGTGAATTATATTATTAGTGGTATTTTACCATATGAACTAACAAAACAACAGGAAAAGAAATTCATTCACGATGCAACATCTTATTTTTGGGATGACCCATATTTGTAAAAAAAATGCAAAGATTTAGTAATGAGATGATGTGTGCCTTATAAAAAAATTTAAGAAATTATCCAAAAATGTCATGATTTTGAATTTGGAGATCATTTTAGGAATGATATAACTGTTCATAAAATTTTGCAATCTAAATTATATTGGCTTACTCTATTTAAAGATGTGTGTGTGTGTGTGTGTGTGTGTAAACATGTGATCGGTGTCAGAGAGTAGGTAATATTTCAAAAAGAAAGGAAATGCCTCTAAATTTTAATTTGGAAATTGAAATTTTATATGCATGGGGATGGGATTTTATTGGACCATTTATACCTTCATTTGTAAATGGTTATATATTGATTGCAGTGGATTATGTTTCAAAATAGATTGAACAAATTGCTTTACCTCGATGTGATGCTGGGAGTGTTTCAAAATTTTCTATCAAAAATATTTTAACAAGACATAAAATGTTGAGAATAATCATTACCGATGGAGGATCTCATTTTAGAAATGCAACAATTGCAAGTTTGGTGGAAAAATATAATATTATGCATAAAATTGCAACTGCTTATCATCTCTAGGCTAGTGGTTTGGCAAAACTATCTAATTAAGAAATTAAAAGAATTTTGTATTAAATGAATTTTAGAAAAAGCTGTAAATCCTAATAAAATGGATTGGTCTGCTAGATTAGAGACTGCATTATGGGCATACAGGACAGCTTATAAGACACTTATAGAAATGTCCCCATTAGATTAATTTTTGGTGGGTTCTTCTCCTTATAACTCCAAAAAACTTAATCAAAAGTCCATTTTAGGAGGGGCAAACGTGAGAAGAGCACTACTTTTCAATTCCTATGGCCTCCCATTCTAAAATTTCCGTGAGATTTAGAATTTTCAACCGGAGAAAGTTCACCAGTTTCAATGCGCAAAAGTTACATGATCGAGTTCTTGTGAAGAAGAAGCTAATCAAAGAAAGGAGATTTGTTAATGGAGGATTCAACACATTGAATACTCAAGTGGAAGAGATTATTGTGTAGAGACGCTGGGAAGTGCTTTGGTACACTACTGTCGCTGTAGTTGTCCCTGTGGTGAAAGAGTTTTATGCAAATCTACATGGAATCAATCAAGGAATTTTCTATCTATGAGGCAAGTTTGTGGGATTCAGTCCTTCAAGAATAAATGAGATGTTTATGATTGAAAGTGTTCTGATTTGCCACTATAGAAATTTTACCTATACAAGAGATAATATGAATGAATTCTATCAATACCTTACGGATGAAGATGGAAATTGCGAGTCTAGAGATGATGGAAATGTAAGCTTTTCTTCATCATTGGTAAATCCTTCATCTAAGGCATGACATTTCTTTATTGCATCAACATTACTTACCACTATGAAAATCAGTAAGGTAACTAAGGAGAGTGCTATTCTGAATTATTATATTCAAACTGGAAAACCTATTGACATTGGTATAATAATTGTGAAATCGATTTTGGGTTTGATTGTTAATGGATCTGCAACTGGACTGGGAAATCCATCCATTATTTTCCTATTATAAAGTTAATTGCAAGTTCCTTATGAAAGTGCTTCTTCCTTGGATACCGATGGACCCAAAAAACTATTACAACTATATTGGAATGAGAGATGAGAATGATAAGAATGTACTAATAGATCAACCATCCCAAAATTCATCACCTATTTAGCCTTACTTTAGTTCAAACGTACTTTTGAAAAGAATCAAGAAGATAGAAAAAGAGGTAACAAAACCTTATGCATGCAATCAGGAATGTTTCTAAAAAGTTGGATCATCTAGATTGGAGATTGAAGGAACATTTTGAACATATTGGATGTATTGAAGATAGTTTAGTACTTATGTTCAAGAAACATTCTTGGATTGAGGAAGATTCAACTGATGAATTTCTTTATTGACCCTTCTACAACTTGTATGTGCAGTATCAATCTAAGGGAGATATCTAGGAGGATGAAAGCGAAGAAGATGTTTGAAATTAATCTATGCATGGAATGTTTTGTCTAGTACTGCTTGTTTTAGTTATTATGTTGTGTTAGATTTCCTTAATTTCATTTTTTTAACTCTATTTATGTTTGTGTTTAGTATTTTGATGTTTAGGTTTCAGTCTTAGAATGTTTGGTTTGCTTTGGACAATGAATTAGATGTTTGTTGCCTTGAAACTTTGTTAGTTTGTATAGCGCAGATTCTATATATATAAGTGAGTTTTGTATTTTTTTGTGAAAGTTTGGTGTTAAAGTAATGTTTAATTATGATTATGATTATAAATGTTTATGTGAGTTAATTAAAGGTTGACGTAAAGTGGTGCAAAGTAGATTTCTTTAGAAAGTGAAATCTGGAAAAAAAAAATAATGTGTTAGCGCCTAATGCGCCAGAATTGCGCCTGAAGTGTCATTTGACAGAGAGTTGGCGTTTGATGCGCAAGATTGCCTCCTGAAGTGCCAAATTGTTGAAAACACCATATTGCCTAAAAAATCATGAAATCGTCCAATAAAACAACATTTTTACTATTTGGGTCGTCTTCTACCTCTAAACTGCGACCTAGGGCTCACATTGTGCGCGTTAGAGAAGATTTTGAAGGCCAAAGATTCTAGAGTTTATCTCCAAAGATTCTAGAGTTTATCTTCTCTTGATAAGAGCTACACTTTAACTTAAAAATTTTTTATTTTCACCATGAATTTTTTCTACATTATGGAAGATACAAAATTTAAAAGTTTCAAAGGAAAAGAATGAACAAAACTCATGGTAAAAAGTTCCTTACCAAATAATCTTACTTGGGGAGTTAAATATTTGATTTTGTAATTATCTAGATTTTATTTGGATTTTCATAGAAAATCAAAAGGCTCCAAGAGTAAAGAGAGGGAAGTCGACAAGAGATTTTGACTTGAGAAAATTTGTCAACTTTAAAGCACAACATAGTTACAATACTCAAAAGTGGTCGAGAAAACTGATCTACGGATGGCCATTTGCTAACTTGAGTGGCAAGATCGAGAGGTTGTTTTTAGCTAGAAATTGGGAGAGGTTTTGCTACTTCACTGCAATAGCAATTGTTCCAATGCTTTGGGAGTTTTATTCCAACTTGCGGTTCACCACTGATGATCACATCCTGGTGAGAGGTAAGAAAGTTGAGTTTTCTAGAGAAAGGATCAATGCTTATTATGGATCGAGGAATGCATTTCATTGTGAATATGCTACATTTGTGATGACTGATTCATCAATGGAGTAAGTTATTGCCTTTCTGACTAAGGGAAGAGGAGAATGGAAGATTAAAAATAATAAGAAAGTTAACTTCTCCGCTTCCATGATGACTTTTCAGTCAAAGGTATGACACCACTTCATCTCTGCTAAATTATTGTGTTGACCTCACTTTTGGTTGAGATCTAGAAATTTCTTTAGTAGCTTAGGTCTAGCAATAGGACTTTCATACTGACTAGTTTTAGAAAACTAGAAAAGGTACCCTCACCATTAGAAACTCAAAAACTCTTCTCTTTACTCAACTTGAAGTTCCACATATTGGTCCTAACCTCTAGCTCTTAGTAGGTAAGATCATTATGAGGGAACTCAAGGAGAGTTCCTATAGGGCTACTTGGACTTAGGATTGACCCTAGGTGTTGGTTTGGAGCTAAGGTATACAATACCCTCACAATACCCT
>NW_018165629.1:6062-6825 GCF_001263595.1 Phalaenopsis equestris | reverse complement strand
TATTTTTTTCAACTACCACATGACCCAATTTGACCAATTTGACAATCTTTAACCAAAATCCCCAAATTGCCCTTTAAAGACCCAAAATTCCCCAAATCCATCCCAAATGTCGATCAATTTGATCTTAATTGACCCAAATTCCCATCCTAAACTCAAATTCACTTTTGATATGACCAAACTAAAACAAATCCAGGCTCAATTGGTCTATGATTTGAGCTCAATTTTGATTTGAGTCAAAACCCCAATCTTGACCATAAGACTTAATCTCATTCAATTGAACCAATAGCCTAGTCAATTGGTCTCAATTAATATTGAAAAATCCTTATAACATTCTTACAGATAAAAATCAACCATCAATTGGCCTTGATGAAGCCTCAAATTCATTTGATTTTGGCCTAAATCTAAAATTCCCAAAATTAGCCCTAATATTGGCTAACACCCCAAATCTCAAAAAATGAATGCCTTAAACCTCAAATTGGCATCCAATTTTTGTTGAAAATCCTTTGTGAGGTCATTTTTAACCAAAAACAGTAATCAATTTGAGCTTAGTCCAAAGATAGCTCAAGTTTGACTCAAATTAGCCCCATATGCCTAATTTGGGTCTAAATCTAAAACCCATCAAAATCCATCCAAATTGACCATTAAATCAACTTTAAAACAATTTTCATCCTTCATGAAAGTTGTTCATCATGATGTCTTACACCAAACACAATAATCAATTTGAGATTAGCCCAAAGCTAGCTCAAGTTTGACCCAAGTTTAG
>NW_018165629.1:5438-5846 GCF_001263595.1 Phalaenopsis equestris | reverse complement strand
CTTTTTGGACTTATGGCCAAATCCAAACCAATTGAGCTTGGTATGGTCAAATGAGCCTTACCATAACTGATCCTAGACTCTATGGTTGATTTTAAAGCCAGCCATCAACCCATGGTTAAGCTTGATATTTATCTTATGGGTAATTTTTTTTTAAAATTTCTTAAAGGGATAAGGAGGGGGTTAAATCAAGGTACTTGTCATACCACATGTCCATACCCTATGGTGCCATTTTTACTGATCATTATAAGCTTTAACCCTGATCCTAACCTTGGGTTAGCAACTTTAACCCAAGCTAAATCCCAAAACCGTGAGCCCCCACATGGTTAATACCCAAATGCATGCCAAGAAGCCACCTCAGCCCAAATTGAGCTAAGAGCTCCTCTGCTTGACACCTAAGCAGTTGGGCTT
>NW_018165629.1:4900-5381 GCF_001263595.1 Phalaenopsis equestris | reverse complement strand
AAAATCTACCCCCCACGGCCATGAATAGGAAGGGGAAAAAAATTTTCACCAAGCCATGAATAGTAAGGGGTAAAAAAACTCCTCAGAGAGCTTCCCTCCTCCTCAGAGAGCTTCCCTCAGAGACCCTTAGTACATTCCAATCCATTTCCCTCTCCCAATTCCACCATGGCAATCCAATTTTAAGCTTGAATTCCTGCCCAAAACCAGGAAAAATCTTAATCCCAACCTACATAGCACCAAACTCCAAAAAAATTGGCCCTACACCTTCACAATAGTGAAAGAAGCCAAACCCCCATTAATTCCCCCTCTGAAATAGCCTCTACCATAGCTCTCAACCAACACCCAAAATTGGCTGTGGTCAAAATCATACATAGGCTTTACACCAGAGCTAGAGGCTTCATCCCTGAGCTCTTTGGGACCCAACGAAGGTGTGAAGAATCTCTGATTGAGGCTAAACCTCTCAGAGCTAAGGTATAACCTC
>NW_018165629.1:964-1199 GCF_001263595.1 Phalaenopsis equestris | reverse complement strand
CCTTCCTTAGCTTTAAACAATAAAGCCATAAGATATCGAGGTTGTTTGCCTTGTGCAGCATAAATCCTCAAACACATCTTTTAGGCATTTGTACAATCCTGTTGTACAATCTAAGCCCTAACTCGCCTTAGGACTCCGAGGTAGTCATTTTTCACGACTTAAATTCTCACACCTTCACGGTTATTTGTGCTGATTGCTTCACACAAATGTAAATCCTAATAAATAAAAAAATTGC
>NW_018165629.1:0-685 GCF_001263595.1 Phalaenopsis equestris | reverse complement strand
TTTTCCCGAACCCAGCATAATATAAACCCTATTTAATTCCTTATATTAAATAGGGGAACTTGTCGGCCAATACATTGGTTTCGTAGACCAAACAGATGTCATAACTTTCTCTAGTTTATTTGATCGAGCCTCACCCTCAATTCTTGTGTTAATCCTTCGGGATAGATGCAGGATTTGAGGTAAAGCGCTCTTTCATCTAAACTATGAAAATTATGGGGCTAGTTTGACTTTTTCTTTTTCAAAACTAAAATTTTTAAAACGTCCTTCTGAAGCGGGCAACAGGATTTCAATTCCGATGACCGACAGCTTCTTACGGGCAAACTCCCCACCAAAAATAGTGCCGACAGCTTCTGGCGACTTCGCTTGGGATCAACTTCTCTCTCTATTTAAGTCAAGAAAAATATATCTTCATACATGGGTAATGCATTTATGTCCCTCATGAATCAAGATTACATTTCTTCCGTTGGCATACTTTACTCATTTCTGTCTTGGGAAAGTACGGTCAACTCTTTTGACCTTCAGGATCATCTGTTCAACCATCTTTGGACAGAGTGATTCGGAAGGCCATTAAGGACATTCTGATCTTTATATGGGGTCGGTCCCCAAATAAGTGTGTAGGTGGACTAGTTCCAACTGGGCGTTTTGTAATATGGGTCCTGCACTGGGTCCTAAAACATTTTAATTT
>NW_018165628.1:715574-717166 GCF_001263595.1 Phalaenopsis equestris | reverse complement strand
GGCCTTCCATTGTACTAAAGGATTCATATTGGCAATTGTAAGAGTCTAAGACTTCATAAAAAGTCTTGATGCGGGCGGCAGTAAACTCAATAGGGAATCCACGCAATTGAACGATTCCGTCAACAAAATAAATCACATAGGCATAGAACTCCTTCACAACATTTGCATCAGCTTTATTGGTTGTGTAACAAAAGTTTTCCCACCTCCGCTCGGCAATAACTCGTTCGATTTCTCCTCCCGGACTTTTAAAAATTCGATCTTGTATGCACTTCTTTACTTTAAATATGAAAGTAAATTTTTTTTAGCCATCGCATTGACGAAGCGAGACTCGTCGAACTCAATTCTTCTCTTTTCTCGTGGAGCCATTTTAATATAATCAAATTATAGAAACATTCTACAAATTATTTCAAATATGTAAATCATGGCTTCCAATAGTAATTCTAAGAGTTCAACAATAAGATCAATGAATCTTTTTCCAAATTTTCTTCACTTTCTCAAAATTTTTCAGATCTCCTCAATGTAAGAGAAATTCATGGTGGAAATCAAATATTTTTAGCTTGGAGTGAAGATCTTACCTAGAGATGATCAAATCCGGTGTCAAAAAGCCTTGAAATCGCCTCCTAATCCAAGATCTCTCAAGCTCTAGGTCGAAAATGACATTTTTAGGAGGAAGGGGATGATGAATAGTGACAGTTGACTGGTCAAAATCACGGTTAAAGGCATTTTTCATGAGCTCACCGTTGGCAGGGTCGATGGCGCCAATGGAGCGCTTACTTGAAATTTAAATCCTAGGTCAAAAATGGTGTTTTTAGGAGGAAGGGGGTGATGAATAGTGGCAGTTGACTGGTCAAAATCGAGGTTAAATGAGTTTTTCGTGAGCTTGCCGTCGGCGGGGTTGATGGTGCTGTCGGCGGGCTCTATTGATTTTGTCCAAATTCAGGATTTTTGCAATTTCGATCAATTCCAAGCCTAAATGACATCTATTTAATCATTATAGCTATAATTTTAAATAACTAAATGATGTACTTAGCACATATAAACTTTCACAGCACAAAACATCACATTTATATATAAATTCCAAGGAGTACAATATACATTACATAACACACTTAAGTTTGGTATTTTCTCAACCTCAATTCATTAATTCACCGTCGCAATCCAAGCCACAATACTCAAAATGCTGAAAACAAAACATTTTATGCTTAGTATCAACTATACAGATATATATATAAGGATAATTCTAAAGCGAAACAAATATAAAGTTCAAATAAAAATACATAGATAGACATATAGGAAGTAATATGAATCAACTAATCCTCAGACTCGGTACTCTATTCTCCTCGAAGATCACCCATTGATTTTACATGAACGAAGAGGTTGTAGAAGGGTCAGAATAGAAATTCTTCAATAGAATCCTCCTCAATTAATTTCATCGTTCTCATCAATAGTATCAAACTATCTTCTAAATGTCCAGAATGTTTGAAATGTTCCTTCATCCTCCAGTCCAGATGATCGAAGAAATCAGAGATATTATTAATTGTATTCATGACATTTTGTACCTCCTTTTCCAATTTCTTGATTCGGTGCAGGAT
>NW_018165628.1:714594-715495 GCF_001263595.1 Phalaenopsis equestris | reverse complement strand
CATCTTCAAAAACTGGGAATCTTTCAGTTGGATCCAAAGGCTTCCAAGGTAGCAGTACCTTTTCCTAATTTTCATAGGACACTTGGAACTGACTACAAAGTGAGAAAATTGTGGAGGGGTGTCCAAGCCCATAAGTTGATCCATGAACGATCAGGCCCAAAACCAATTTCACAATTATAGATCCAATGTCGATCGACAGTCCCCTTTGGATGCAGTAATTCAAAATGGCACTTTCTTTAGAAACTTTACCAATCTTCATTGTCGGTAACATTTTCACAGAACTGAAAAAGTGTCAATGTTTCGAAATGGGATTCAGAAGTGTTGCATAAAAACTAGCATACCCATTTTCTCTTGTTTCTCAGTCATCCGTTTCATCCGTTAAATATTGGTAAATCTCATTCATCTGGTTTCTCATTGGGACAAAATTAGAATAGTGGCAGACAGGAACATTCTCTATCATATATAATTTGTTGATCCATGCAGGATTGAAAGTGATCCATCTTCCTCACACATAAACAACTCCTTGATTGATTCCACATAAATTTGCATAAAATTCTTTTACCACTGGAACCACCACGGCGGTAGTAGTGTAGCACAACACTTCCCATCTTTGCCACACTATCATTTCTTCAATATCCGTCGTGGGATTATTCAATCTGTGATTCACGAATCCTCATTCTTTGATTAATCTTTTCTTTGTCAGCAACTTGTTGAAGATTCACTGTGCTTCCGCATTAATAAACTTTCACCGATTGAAAACTAGCATTCTGAGATTATCGGGGGAATTGGATGCCATAGGAATGAAATTGGTAGAGTTTCACTTCATTTTTGGAGGGAAAATATGAACTAGAATTCGAATTTTTGAGTTTAAAAAGATAATTCCCGCCCAAAAACTGCCAAA
>NW_018165628.1:713959-714548 GCF_001263595.1 Phalaenopsis equestris | reverse complement strand
CCATTCGCCGGTCTCACCAGCGGCGGGGTCGATGGCGCCGTCAGCGAGCTATTGTATTAATTTTGTTTGGACTCTCGGGAAAACCCGCCGTCGGCAGCGTCGAGGCCGCCGTTGGTGCCCAAGGAAAAATTTTCACAGTTTTGCTCTGGTCCGAATGCGTTCCAATTTTTCTTCATGGATCCAATTTTTATGATAATTGAAGGGTAAATAAGAGTAGTAGAGTTAAATACTACCATAAACTAGCGATAATCTCAAATAAAAACTATTATTATTATGAATAAAGTAAAGATAAATATGGGTTGCCTCACATAAAGCGCTTGGTTTAACGTCGTCAGCCCGACCTATTCAGGTGTTATTCAGGTTGACTGATCATTAAAACCTCTTTAAAATTTAGTCTTTTACCCTCATAATATGGTTTTAATCTATGTCCATTTACTTTAAATCTATTTTCGGTCTTCTAATCTTCAATTTTAACAACTCCATAAGTATAAACTTGAGTCACAGTAAAGGGACCTAACCAACGAGACTTCAGTTTCCTAGGAAATAACTTCAACCTAGTGTTGTAAAGTAAAACTTCTTGTCCTGGTTC
>NW_018165628.1:708578-711700 GCF_001263595.1 Phalaenopsis equestris | reverse complement strand
TAATGTATCTAACAGTCTTTGCTCTTGCAGATCATTTAATTCTGAAGATATAATAACAGGTAATGTAGATGAGTCTCTTAAAAATACATACTTCAAGTGACTAAGCAATATTTTCATTCCAAGTTCAGGTGGTTTTATAATCAATGGAAATAGATTTTTATCGATATTTTCCATAATATCCAACATCTTAAATCTTTCCTGAACATAATCTAATTTTTCATTTCGTAATTTGTCCAAAATAACTTCGTCAATCTTTTCAGATTGTTCCTTCACTACCAAATGTTATTCTTCTTCAAAATGCTTTTTATCTTCAAAATGTTCTTTAAAATGTTCGTTCAGTAGATGTTCAATAATTTCCATGCGAAAACATTCATTGTCTATTTCAACAACATGTTATTTCTTAGATTTCGCAATGTTAAAAGTCACTTCTTGTTCATTAACTCTCATAGTTAATTCTCATTTTTGAACATCTATCATAGCTTTTCCAGTAGCTAAAAATGGTCTCCCTAAAATGATAGGTATTTCTTTATCTTCCTCCATATCTAAAACAATGAAATACTTTTACTAACACATCTTCTATAACTCCTTTAGGATATGTAACTGATCGATCTGCTAATTGAAGAGTTACAAAAGTAGGTGAGAATTCTCCTAATCCTAGTCTTTTGAAAATTGATAGAGGCATAAGATTAATGCTGGCTCTCGAGTCACATAAAGCTCTTCCATAAAATTTTTCACTGATAGCACTCGGTATAGTGAAACTGCCAGGATCTTTTAATTTTTCAGGAAGCTTTTTCTGAATAATTACACTACGCTATTTGCTAAAGGCAACTGTTTCATTATCCATGAACTTCCTTTTCTTGTTCAAAATATTTTTCATAAATTTCACATAATTGGGCATTTGCTCTAAAGCTTCTACGAAGGGAATTTTTACCTTTAACTTCTTAAGAATTTATAAAAATTTGAAAAATTGTTTATTTTGTTGTGTTGCTTCAATCTTTGAGGAAATGGTGGTGGAGGTTTTTCCACAGTAATTTTCATTAGTGTAAATGGATACTCTAAATCTGGGTATTCATGATCCTTCTCTTTTTCGGTATCCACTTTCTCTTTTTCAATTTATGTTTCTTTTTGCAACCTTGTTTCCAATTTTTTTCCACTTTGTAATTGTATCGCTTTGATTTGTTCTTTTCCTTGATCTTTAGGATTTGGTTCCACAGTACTAGGAAAAGTTCCTAATGTTCGGTTACTAAGTGCAGTAGCGATATGACCTAATTGGTTTTCAATATTCTTAATAGCAATTCTTTGATGTTGTAATTGATTTTCTTGAATCTGTAATTGATTTTCTTGATTATGTAATTGTTGACCCATGTTTAATATCAGCTCTTCCCTAGACAACTTCTTTTTCTTAATTTCAGTGTTACCATTAAATCCTAGAGGATAATAGGGTCTATAATTAACATTTCGTTGGTTGGATGAATTTCCTTAAGGTCTCATATGAAGGTTGAACATCCACAAATTGCCCAGATGAATTTTCTTCCATCATAGGAGGTGTTGAAGAATAATTCATCCCGTAATGATCTAATTTCTTTGATATTGCAGCAATCTGCGAAGCTAACATAGATATTGCATCAGAATTATGGATGTTAGCTACTCTTTTAGGAATTACACACTCAAAGGGCCATTGAAAATTGTTGGTAGCCATCTCTTCTATTAATGAATAAGCCTCATCAAAAGGTTTTGACATTAAAGATCCACCAGCCGCAACATCTATAATCAATCTAAGAGATCCCACTAATCTATTATAAAAAGTTTAAATTATTAACCAATCTGGTAACGAATGATGAGGACACTTCCTAAGAAGATCTTTAAATCTCTCCCAAGCTTCATATATTAACTCTCCATCAATCGGACAGAACGATGTTATGTCATTTCTAAGTTTAAGCTCAAATGAATTAGCAGCTACATCAGGATTTTGGATAGATAAGTGAATCTCATCTGCTGTAGGATTTGCATAATCTCTTAGGGGACAAAGTTGGTGTTCATTCTCTATTCCTTGATTGTTCAGGTTGTTTTCCATTGTATCAGAATTTCTAAGTTCTCTTCTTAATTTTCTAATCCTTCTAACAGTACGTTCTAATTCCAAATCATAGGGTATAAGATTTTCAGGTCTAAATTTACGCATACAATTTGAAATCAGTACTCAGTAATATAATTAACTAAATATAAATATAAAAATAAGTTGCAATTTAAGTAAAAATTTTCTAATAATCCTAATTTGTCTGTTACGCTGATTGCAATTTTACTTACTCACTCCCCCGCAACGGTGCTAAAAACTTTGACAGCTACTTTATATATGCTTAAAATATTTATATATGCTTAAAATATAAGTATGCTTAAAATATAAGATAAATATTGACATATTAAATATTCAATAATTGTAGAGTTACACTTATCAACGCAAGTATACGTATCACTCAAGTAATATAGGGCTCTAATGGAGTCCTAGATATCGATCCCATAGGGAGTAGTTTAGAATTACTGACTAAGACCTTAGAAAAGCAATACTTTAATCACAACAACGACGTTCAATTTGTTTATCTGTCACTAATAGGCAATTGAAATAAATAGATAATTTTAATAACTAATAAACAACTAATGATATAAAGTAGGTGTTAATTGTGATATTCAATATATAAGAAGCATCCTTCTCCTTGTTAAGAAATTATAGTGAATGGATAAAATGAATTAGTTCAATTTATATTGTGCCAAATAGGAGCATACCTATTCTTTACCCTTTGGTCCAGGCATAAAGAGCATTGACTAATCCTATGTTTGTTTACTGAATCTGCGTCTAGGCTGGGAGGATACCGGCTCTCACTTCAGAGCTCCCATGTTCCCCTCACCTGAGCGCTAACATCTACACTTTAGCACCCAAACAATAGGACCAAATTGGGGATTTTAGTCTGTCACTCTAAAATCTCCAATTCTACGCCCAAGAATAATATTTCCCTATTTATTTGCACCCAACTTCCAAGGGCTTTGAACTCCTTGAATCTTGGATGTAATCTTCACTTTAGTTATAAAACTCAACATATTTTAACAAATCAATTGGCCAGATTGAAAGT
>NW_018165628.1:656469-708254 GCF_001263595.1 Phalaenopsis equestris | reverse complement strand
TTTCCCTCCACTCTTACAATTTCTCGAAGAAATCCTCACAATTGTTACACACTAATGGAACCTCTCTAACCTTTAGGGCCTTTCTAACATCCAGGACCTCTCCAATTTTTGGCCAAAATATTCTTCTAAAGTTCTGTATGAGTTTTCCCAAGAGTTGCCTAAGCATCCCTTCAAAATTTGGCCTTATCCAAAGCTTGAGTAGGCATAACTGTCGATCTCGTCGTCGGCGGCCTCGAGGGCGCCTGGTCTTATGAAGAATTTTATTTTGTAGTCTTGCGAAAAACTCGTCGTCGGCGGGGTCGAGGGCGCCGTGGGCGGCCTAGTTCAAATCTTCACAATTTGGTCCTTTTCGCTCCAAATTCGCTCATTTTTTGTATCTTTTTGCTCCAATGACCCTAATTCATCATTCCTACAACAAAACATCAAAAATACCTTTCTTTAAAGTGCAATATCATTAAAAACAGTATAAAATAGCTATGAAAATCTCAACATATTTTTTTTTTATGAGTGCCTTGATAGCGCACGCTTCTATGTTGATAATATAATTTAATGTGTTTATAACGGCTACTCCTAGTGATGTAGGTATTACTAATTCAAAATATATTTTTTAATTATTGATTTAAAAAATTCATTAAGATAAAAACGCAAGTGCACGTATTTTTCTGTTCTCTATGATCAGAAAAATTTTCTAAAAATAAAATGGTGTTTAAAATAAAAACTTCATTTTTAGCCTATTTTTAAATATTTAAAATAATTAAAAAATGATAAAAATCACAAAAAATAATAAAATTCATGGAAATGTTCTAAATTGTTTTCTAAGCATTTAGGAACAATTGGAATATTTTTTTTCTTGACTTTCTAAATAAAGATATTAAATTTTAAAGCTTAAAATAATTTTAAAAGGCTAAAAATGGATTTTCACCAAAATAATTCTAATAAATCAAAGAAATATCAAAAAAATGTAAAATTTGCTTCTATAGGTTCTCTGAACTTAGGGAGACTTTTTAAAAATATCAAACTTAATTTTCCACTTAAAATATTTTATAATTAATAAATGCTCCAAAATTTAAAATAATTCTAATAATTTTCAAGAAACTCGATAAATCATGAAATTTGGTCCAAATTGTTCTATGATTTAAGTATACCTCCAATAAAAATGTAAAGGGATTAGGCTTTGTCTTGGTAAAGTTATGGAATTTTCTTTGAAAATTCCTATTTTTGCATAAAAATAATTTTGTAAATTAAATTAAATTTTGAAAAATCACATTTTATCCTCTGATATCTTAATTGACCCATGAGTAAGGTAAGATAAAGATTTCAAATTCATTTGAATTGAATTGGACAAATTACAAAGTGATAGAGCCTTAGGGGAAAAGTGTAATTTTGGAAATTTAGCCTTAATTAACATTTAGGCTTGATTCCAGAAAGCGAAATGGGTAACCTTTCATCCTAATTAACTTATTTGGATGATTGAAACACAAGGGGATTAATTGGTAGCAACCAATCTCACTTTTGTTAATTAAAGGGTAAATTTGTAATTTCCTAAAATAATTAAAATTTGGATGTTCACTATATTAAAGAACCTTAGACTTAGGGGTATGACTCTGGATGTTAATAACTCACTAATTTAATACCCCTATTTGAGGTTCAAATGATTTTCAAAAGTTTTAAAAAAGAATCATCATCATTTAAAATTTTAAGAATAATTAAGACATCCACCAAAATCTTAAGGGCTTAGTAGTAACCTAAGCTAAATAAAATTTGGTTAAATAAGGATTAGAAAAGTGGACATAGCTAAAATTAAACACCTTTGAAACACTACAAGCCCAAATTAAAATTGGCTAAATGTATTTGATAACACTAACTTGCCTCTTTAAGGGTTTTCACCCACATAATTTACAAATTAAATCACAAGTGATAATTACCTTACTCATAGGGATAATTGAAACATCAATGTTATAGGATGGATTTATTAAGCAACATAATAAGTTTAAATGAGCTCGAGACTTTTCACCAGACGGTGAGAGGGAAGCATGGACCTGCTTCTTCCTCTAGACCTGTTGGATACCTCGGAGATCTACTAAACTTAATATATTTTGCTTAACAAGAATCATCTTTAATCAAACTAATCGGGACCCACAAAGATATGACCTATGGACTTTCCTGCTTCATATAAAATGCCCTATCATGCATTTTGAGTTTCAGGTGGTGGAATGAGAAGACTCACAAGGTATGCTTTTACAGTTTAAAGTGTTGTCTTTCTTGTACTTTCATACTGTACTTTTGATGTTAATACAAACCTGCATGTTAAAAAATGATGTCACCTACATGACAATTAAAACTATCAGGATAGCCACAAAGCCAAAACCGAAACCAAAACTAAAATCAATCAAGATAAAAAAAATCACCTCCACAACTATTCAAAATATAAAACAACTCAAATTTAATCACAAGCATCACACAAAACAAAAACTACAACTAAATTAAGACGTCTCTATCGGATGATTAGGAATCCCTCGTAGGAGGTAACCTACGGTTGCTAACGAGGCTTCCCATGGTCTAAATGAAATTATGGAACTCATTAAGTTGAGTTTAGTAAATTCATTTGGAAAGTGAATCCAATAGAAAATAGTGGTACGGAACGAGGGAACCGTGGGATCCTAATCGGTGTCGCTCTAATCAACTTTAATATGCCCCATAAAATCTAAAAAACTTCAACCATAGGGCCACTTGATTTGACATCATAACTTGACACCCTAGAAAACTCAAACTCGTCATGACAAGGAGCTTGAAGCTAGCATGGTGGGCAGCACGACCACTTCAACAACAAAATCTTTTTTCCCCAGCTAAACAATTCCTTCCTTAGAATTAAACAACAAGCCATAAGATCTCAAGGTTGTCTGCCTAGTGCAACATAAATCCTCACTCTATATTTAGGCCTTTGTATAGCTCTGCTGTATAATATAAGCCCTAACTCGTCTTAGGATTCCGATGTTGTCATTCATCACGAACTAAATCCTCACATCTTCCAAGCTATTTGTGTGATCGTTTCACACAAATGTAAGCTCTAACAAATAAAATCTGCAGGATGAAACACTTAAATAACTTCTCCTCAAAACTGAAGCCAAACCATAGGATAGACTGGGAAGTCACCGAGGTTCTCCTCTGGATCTATGACATCCCCTAGTTCTTCCTCCTTTGGACTCTACAACAAAATGTTCCAAATTTGAGCGAATCCCTTTTCACACCTCTTCATCTGATCTCGTTGAACAGTCCTATCCTTTTGAAATCCTTGAAGATAATATTTCCTGATTTTTATCTAAAGTTTTCTTAGATGACTTTGGTCATTAAAGATGTAATTAATTATAGGGGTTTGCCCTTATAGGAAACTTTTCCGAACCAAGCTTAATATAAACCATATTTAATTCTTAATATTAAATAGGGGAATTATCGACAAATAAAACGATTTCACAGACCAAACAGATGTCATACATTTCTTAATTTATTTGATCGAGCATCACCCTCAAGTATTTCGTTTATCTTTCGTGATAGATACAGGGTTTGAGGTGTAGTGCTTTCATTTAAACTATGAAAAATATGAGGTTAGTTTGATTTCATATTTTTCTAAACTTAAATCTTAAAACATCCTTCCGAAGCGGGCGACGGGATTTCGATTATGGTGACCGACAGCTTCTTACGGGCAACTCCTTAACCAAAATAGTGCCGACAAATATTCTTCAGTATCTTCGACATCTCCTACTTTTCGCTCCTTTAGACTCCTGAAATAACTGTTCCTATTTAAACCTATCCCACTTGACTTTTCCTATCTCTATAGGGAATTAAGAACCCTGATTAATCTAAACCCTATATAATCTATGCATTAGATAGGAGAACTTGTCGGCTATAAATTTGCAGACCAAAATAGAGTCATAAACTTTTAAGTTTAGATAGTTAAGCTTACTAATAAGTGGTACGATCATCCTTCAAGATGATATATCATTTATGGTATCATGCTCAGCTATTTAAATAATTAAATATATGAGGTCTATTTGGTCTCACCAGTTAAAAAAAACTATTTTTCACAAAATTAAAATTACATTATATATATACTAAATTTAAATTTTAAAATCTTATTTTCAAAAAAAAAAATTAGCCGACAAATGTCAATCTGCCAGATATATTTTCCCAAAGTCACCTGCAACATAATTCTGCATCAATTCCCGATGGAAAGTTGTATGAAAAGAAGCTCCTGAATCCAATATCCAATCATCAACAGAATTATTAACTGTCAGCAGTAGTGCATTATGTGATTCTTCAGTCACCACACTTGCACTGTCATTCTCTGTCTTCTTAGGATTCATGCAGTTCCTCTTTAGGTGGTCAGTTTTGCCACAATTCCAGCAAGTTACTTGTTTACCAGGCCTTGACTTGCTCCTACTTTTGTTCTTTAATTTTGATATTCCCCTGTTTGAGTTCTTGTTCTGTGATCTTTCTCTGGAATCAACATTTAATGCTGAACTCAAACCTGAGATTTCACCAGAATCTTTCATGCACGCCTCCTCAGCCAAAATCAAATCAAGATTTCGTTAGAATCTACCCTGCGCGCCTCATCAGCCAAAATCAAATCACGAATATCTTTATATTTCAATTTTGATTTACCTGCAGAATTACTAACAGTCATCCTCATAGCTTCCAAGTTATTTGGCAATGAAGCCAATAAGATCAGTGCACGTATCTCATCATCAAATTCAATTTCTACAGAATATAATGGATTTGTGATAATATTAAAATCATTCAGGTGTTGTGCAACAGACGTACATTCCGTCATCTTCAAATTGAATAACTTCTTCATGAAATGTACCTTGTTATTTGTCGATGGCTTTTCATACATACTTGATAGGGCTGTCATAAGATCTGCAGTCATCGCTCCTTGATAACGTTATGTGCAACAGTCCTCGATTGAGTCAATCGAATAACAACCAAAACCTTTCGATCCAACAGATTCTATTCAACTTCATCCATTCTTTCAGGTCTTTTCTCCAATAACGAAAGATAGAGTTTCTTCTCATAAAGGTAATTCTCTATCTGCATCTACCAATAACTAAAATCTGTGTCATCGAATTTCTCGATCCTGGAAACTTTCACTTCATCCGCAGCCATTGACGCTGATACCAGTTGTTGTGGTATATTTAAAATAGAATAGAACGATCGAAGACAAAGTGAAAAATTGAATGAGAAAAAATTCACACCAAAGAACACATAGAGTTACGTGGTTCAGCAAATTGCCTACATCCACGGAGTTGCAGAGGATTTTATTAATTAAAGAGATTAAACAGTCCGATCACGTCGACAATTACAAGAAAAAAATTTCTTACTTTCTCTCTCTCTATATCTGAGAGTCACAACAGAAGACAAGTACAAAGAAAAGGAACACCGCAAGCAATAATTCCTTCTTCCTGTCTTCAATACAAGCAAGAAAACTTTCTTCCTGTCTTCAACGCAGGCAAGAACCCTTCTTCATGCCTTCTGCAATTTTTCTTTGCCCCGTGAGCCAAAATGCAGAAGAGAAAACCAAGAGAGTTTATATCGCACTCCTGAAGCCTGCTATGCGATGCTTGCTGTGTATCGGTTCTCTGGTTCGCGTTTCGTGCCTTAACCAAAAACCGTGCGCCTGTAAGGAAGAAGCAAAAAAACGCAACAAGAAAAGAAAAAATTGCCTTCTTCTGATTTATGGTGGAGGGACCCACCATTCTTTTTCTCACGTCCAAAACATAAAGAGGCGGGAACAGTTGAAGGAGCAACAGGCGGGACCGGTTAAAGGAGAAGTGGGACTTGCAGCTTTTAAACATCAAAATGTCAAATTAATTAGTGGGCCGGGCTCCATTTAACAGAAATGAATATAAAACAGCATCCGAAAATATTGTCATATTATATTTTTGAATTATCAAATTGATTAATTTATGCATATCATGATCAAATCATTAAAAATTTAATAAAAATAAAAAATATGAGTTGAGAAATGGATGAAAGAGGGTGTTGGATTTGTAAATAGCAATATTGGGGTTGTATGTATGTAAACATCTCTTAAATTTTGGCTCATAAATTAGCTCTCAAAATTTTATTTTTTGCAAAATTAACATCATCTTTCATTTAATTTTCAAATTAACAATACCCCTACCCATATTTATCTTATCTAAGAAATTCTCAATGATTTAATTGTGGTACGCTTACATGCATTGGAAAAGTATTACATCATGACTCTAACGTAAAGCTACGTTCGAATTGTAATATTTAGGAATATCACGATTGGTTAAATGAATATTCCATCTGCGTTATTTGTAAAAATGAAGTGTTATTCGAGTATTATATGGTGTTATTCGATTATTGTCCAGGGGTACTAGAATATTCCCCACGTTACTTGATTTGGGGCTGTGTTATTCCAATAACATAGTGAAAATTGAAATAACAAGGGGAATATGCCGAATAACACAGACCCAAAATCAGGTAACGCGGGGAATATTCTAATGACACCGTAAAATAATCGAATAACACCATATAATACTAGAATAACACTTCATTTTTCACAAATAACGCAGATGTAATACAACGAAAAATTCCTAACTATTGCAATCCGAACGTAGCTCTACGTTCAGAGTCCTGATGTAATATTTTTCTCATGTATTAGTTCGATAATTCAAAAAACGACATGGGTGCCCGCATATAATCATGTGATTCTAATTGTCAGGATAAATAATGTCTCTCTAATAAAATTATCTCAGAGAACAGCTTCAAGTTATTAGAGAAAAAATTTTTTTTCTAGATAAACATAATACACATTTATTTAATCAAACTTATGGGTGAGACTTTCTATTTTTATATAAATAAATAAAATAATTTATTGGAGAATCGATTTTATTAATTTTTATTTTTAAAAGATAATTTAAAAAACCGATGAAATTGGTAGCCGATAGCGGATATGTTTTGAAAATTTGTAAGGAAATAATTTTATATTTTAAGAAGTAAATATTATTAAGTTTTAAAAAAAAGTTTTAATATTAGAGATATTGAGGAAAAATAAAAATATTATTACAAAATAATTAAGATTTTTAATGATAAAATTTAGAATAAAATTTTTGGTGTTAGATTCATGAATACAAAGTATTGAGGGCTATGTACATAAATCTTCCTAAAATATTATATAAATGAATTTTAAATATCAAACCTTAAACATTATGGGTCTGTTTGGGGTAGTTGTAGCTTATTAGGAAACTGTTGTGAAACAGCTGAAGAATAATCAAATGTTCTAAAAAACTGCGATAAAAAATGCGATGACTATTACAATTTCTTTTTTTTTTAAAGTCAGATCACAGCAAGAAAACTCCTACCACACTTAGCTAGGAAAGGTGAGAAAACACTAAAATCTATCAAAATGCAGTTTACCAAAACGGTTAAAAGAGCGGTATGGTGCCGCAACGCCGCTGCGGTGTTGCATACGGAGCCTAAGTACATAAATCCGTAATATATGCACCAAAACTTATTTTAATATCATACTAGATGTTTTAGGAGATTAAAGCACGTAAATTAATTTTTTTATTATGAAATTAGCACCAACAATTATTTGTGCAAGCTAGGATTAAATCATTAATAATTTGAATGAAATTCCAAATTATAAGTTTTGATTTTATTATTCTCTTTAAAATTAAGGTGGTGTTGTTCAATTTATAATTTAATTTGCTTTGTATTTATTTGCGCCAATTTGTTAGTAGTATTAGGATTTATTATGTAATTATAAATTTATTATTATTTTATATTTTTTTGGTTTATAATGAATAGTGTGTGATATATAAAATATTTGGAAGATTTATGTACATGCCACTCCATTCCTATGTATTTACATATCTATGGGTGTAAACAAGCCGAACACGAGCAAGCCCAGGCCCAGCTTGTGTTCGACTTGTTTATATTTCGTGTTCAAAAAGTGTGTTCGTGTTCGGCTCGTTTGCTTAGTGAGCCAAACACGAGCCGTTCACGAACAAAGAGTCATTTTGACAACCCTAATTACGTAGCTGTAAGATGTTAATGATTGGGGCAAGATTTAAAACATCATATGAATCTAATTTAATAATTTTTATTCTATTTTCTTCATTAAAACTTTTAAATGATTATAAATCTTTGTAGCCTTGTAGTCAATTAATCTTTTAAAAAATACTACTCATCAAAGTTATATATATAATTGATAAGTAGTATTTGGAGCCAAAACGAGCCGAACACGAACGAACAAATATTTATTTGTGTTGTTCGTGCTCGGCTCATTAACTTAGCGAACGAGCCTAACACGAGCTTCTTTACGAGCTGAGCACGAGCTGTTCACGAACAATGAGCTGTTTTGACAGCCCTATACATATCTAGCACAAAAACTTCAACTTTTATATGTATTAAATTTATTAAAATAAAGTTAGTAATAGTACTATTATTAAGAGTTTTATCCAAATTACATTTAAAAAAACAGAGAAAAGCAATCCAAATGATTTTCTTTTAATATATATTTTTTCAAATGGCATAATTTTCAGTTCCCAAAAAAAAAAAGGAGAAAATTTTCTAAAATTGACATATCTTAGCATATAAATTTGATTTACTTCAAATTTAATACATAAAATAGACAATAATTTTCAAAAAAAAAAAAAAAACAGCTAAATAAATGATATCTATAGTCAAATAGTTGGTAATTTCTTATTTTTTTCTCAATCATGTAAATGATTTTAAATTAAAAATTAATAAAAGGTTTCTGTCAATCACCCAAACTTAAAATTTATATTTCAACAACCCAAAACTTTATTGCTTTTTGAATATGAGTGGTCAATTTGTTATATTTAAAGTTTTGAGTCATTTTTGAGTGGTTGAAATGTAAAAATTTTGGCCGTTATATTTAAAATTTAGGGTGATTAGCACTTAAAAACTCTTAAATAATAAAAAACCCAAAAAGCAGTGACAACTTCTTTCCATATTGCAGCCTCAAAATAATCTCAGTAACGCATCAAAATTTCAAAAATCTAGCCTTACCCAATTCTTAAATCTGCACAACCTGAAGCACGTACAAACCACAACCATTTTCTCCAACTCACTGCGTTTATGCTATGTGATATGAAATGAAATTAACATTAGCTTTAAATGCTGAAAAAATAACTTAAAAATGTTTTCGTTGAATCCTTTTGAGACGTAGGATCACGTATTGTTTGTGAGTACATACAATTCGATAAAAAAGTACTTGTATCATAGGGTGAGTGATGGAGAAAGATGGATGAGAGTCTTTCGAGTGAACCTTAGGAAATATATTAAAATTTGATCTCTAGTAAGTTTAGCGAGGCGACTTCTCGAAGTTTCCCGAGCTATAGGATTAGAGATATAATGGAGATGAAAACTAATCTCCAGAGAGGGGAGATAAATAAAAGGAGGATCTGGAGAGAAAAGGAAATCCCCTTATTCACTCTTATTTTCCTTCCCCTTCTATATATGAGTGAAAAAAATCAACAAGAGAATTAAAGTAGAAGATCTTGTACTATATGTCACCTCTCTTCAACAGATTGATGGAACACTGTGATGTGGAAGTCTGACATTGTCAGCTAATGTAAGATAATGTTGGTACGATGGCCATCCTTGATGCCTGGGTTAAAGGAATGAATTACTAGTGTCAAATGACATCTTTACTAAGGGATTGATAAATTCCCTTATTAGTCATGATGACTTCTTTTTAAGCATGATGTTTTGTTCTGATAGCTTCCCTTGCATAGTTTGGCTAGGTTGTCCTTTCGAAGAAGATGAGAAAGATCGAATTAGCAGGCACCTAGATTCATTCAATTCAGTAAGTGGGCTTGATTCAACCACTTTGAGATGTGGGCAAGATTCAACTGCTTTGACAGGTTGGCTCAATTCAATAAAATAAGTTTAGCAAAAAGTTTTCTATACTCTTATTTGTGTATACATTTAGTTCTTCAATTCTCTTATTTTTTTGATTGAATGTTTAAGAGAAGAATACGAGAATGAAGATTGTTTCGCTCCTTCGATGCCCTTCGAGGAGAGGATGAGGCTTATCTCTAGAATGAATCCTAGTATCCTTAGGGATCATTAGCTTGTTCTGCAAGGAATTGAATTTCTCTATTATCAATAACTTTCCAGGACAATTCTTCACATGGGTACATTTTATAGTTCTCCTGTAGAATTATGTTGTCGAATGGATTCAACCTTTTCTCGAGTGTCTTAGCTCTCTCGTGAAAATGATCCATTCTGATTTTACAAATCCTGCCATCTGAGGTTTGTTGAGGATCATACTTCTATTTGTTTGGGTGATTATGCTTTGAGGAAGTGAGCTCATGTTGAAGAGGATAGTTTAGACACTTTCCATATCAAAATGTAATTTCTGTAACGTCGTTTGAACTATTCCAAAACAAGTATATGAGTTAAGTTAGATGTCATTAGGAGTATTAACTATGAAGTTTATTCAAATCTAATTAATTGTGCTTTCGCATGTATTTATAGGGCCATGTAGAAACGAGGGTGGATCCTTGTATGTTCCATTAGACTTTTTTTGCTATTAAGGGAGAGCAAAGTTTTTCTGGAAGAGATGAGGGTTTCACTCGTCCGGGTGGAGGACATTCTTCATCATACTTGCTCTTAGATTGTAGAAGAGCCATATTTAAGATTGAAAGAAAGGTAAAATGTCAGAGGAGAAAAGAATCCATGAGGTTGGCTCCTCCAAAAACTTGCTAAGGCATAATGTACTTTTTTATGACCCATTCGAGACAACCTTTTACAAAGAAAGCTTGGTGAAAGAGGAGTCCATTGTTAAACCAAAGAATTGCTTACCTGGAAAAATTCCCCTTGATTTAAATGATTCGGTGGAGGCTCATCTTTCTGTTATGCTAGAAGGGCCAGAACAGTGACTTGTTGTGGTTGTTGTTAATCCGAATGATTTTGATTAAGAGTTTTTTTGACACTCATATTTTTGTTCCTTTTTATTTCATAATTTATGAATCATTTCTATTGCTTAGAAATTAATTTTATAGGTGAGTTCAAAGACCAATGTTCTCATTAGGATGAGATTCTTGAGGATCTGGTGCAAATGAGGGGTATATCCCTCGTGGATCAAACTATTGATGACTCAATTTCACATCAAAGTAATGATATTTTTTTCTTTGAATGTAACATATGCATTCTCATCAAAGTGGAGCTTCTCCCCTTGGTGACTATGAAAATTTGTTGCTCTCAAAATAGTCAATGGGCTAGAATGCGAGAGAGCGCAAGATAAATAAGGCAGAGAGCATGGTTCCATCTGAAATGGAGGAGTCCATTGTCAGTGATGTTCGAGATGATGAAAAGTTTGTCTGGTTTTCGAGGAGGTCTATAACTTCACTGGGGTTGGGGGGATGAGATATTGGGCTTTAGTCACACGATCTATCTTATTTCTTCTTTGGGAGACCAAAGGATGTCAAATTATCATTTTGCTGAGTTAGAGGATGATTAGTGACTGCTACTTACTCTAACGATATACCTAGTGATTTATGGTTTATACGCACCAGGTATAAATACAAGTGCATGTATCATTCAAGTAATATAGGGTTCTTTTTTAATCCATAGTATAGATCCCACACAAATGCGAGTTAAGAAATCCTTTAAGCTAAGTTCTAGTCTACTACTCTCATGTTATAGTTTCGAAGCTTGAAATAACTGCTTGGCACCATGACACCAGGCTCTCTGTTTCCACATATAAGGTGGTCTCAGACTCTTTGTCTCCACATATAGGGTCTGGTGCTTAGGTTCTAGAAGCTGGCGCCTAGGCGCCTGTTCACTTTATTCTCCTTTGCTTCATTTGATCCCATTTTGATTTGTTTTCACTCAAATTTTCTCCAAAACTCCATCTCTTGTACTTGAAATAAAAAACACGCAAAATAGCTTCCATTAAAGTGCAATATCATTAAAAATGAGCATAAAATGTATATAAAAAATGTTGTGCATTTTTAGGCGTGTCAATTAACAAACCCAAACCTATGACCAAAAGACCTACTCATGACACAATAGCCCAACAACAAATCATAATTAATTAATCCCAAAAAAGTAAACCCAAAATGAAAAAGGTCATGCCACCAAATCCAAAGAGATGATAAGTGTCACCTAAGTCAAAGGAATCCAAATCAAACTAAAAGAAAGCTAAGACCAGACCAAAGCTGGTATTAGCCACCAAGTAAAGGTCTTCGCCAATTAGCCCAAGATCCCTCCATGCTTCCTCAATAGCCATAAGAGAGCTTCCGTGACTAAGAGTTCAAGAGAACCAAAAGCATGCCTCCCTGGTCGAAAGCATTTGTCCAAGCTCTTCCCAACTACTTGTAGACTCCTCAAATTTTTTTTAAGGCTTCCTCATGCAATGTCAGAGCTCCCTAAAGCCTCTTAAGATGATTTTAAGACCAAATATGACAAGACTCAAGAGGGTCAAGCTCCATATTCTCTTAAAGAAATCCTGCACTATTGTTGCCAAAATTCTAGCCACAAACCTAAGCGGCCCATCCCAACTATTTTCAGGTCTTCTCAACCACCCCCACAATCCCAATTTTATCACAAAAATATAGAGCATCTCATGGCCTTAGATTCAAACTTCTCCAAACTTAAAGCCAACCATTCCACAAGCTCTACAGTGGTCTAAAACCTCTCCCCAACACCAAATTCACCTTGTCCTACAAACTCTAGCCCATCCCAACACCAACCCGAGCCCTCATTTGGTCTTTGACATGGACCATTAATGGATTTGTGCACCATTAAGGTGATCATTTCTGTAAAGCCCAATTGAAGCCAAACCTCTTGGGACCAAGTAATGGTCAAAACTACATTATTATGCTTTCGGTTTGGAGCTTTATGAAGTAAACCTTAAATTCAATTCATGTTAGCCATGTGGATAGAATCCTTAGGCTTAGATCTAGCTTTATACCCAATCACAAAGTTATTCCATGTAACTTAACTTGAGATCTTAGGTATAGAAAGCGCATAGTGAGCATGCTTTGTCATGTTGGGGACGATGACTGAATGCCGTCTGATTCTCACTATTTAAAATGGACGGTGCTGATCAATTTGCACTACAAAACTGCAAATATCAAAGTAGAGAATTGGTGTTATTGTGACAACTTGTGTTGACGGTAGAGCAAACCAGAGCTTGACATGTGGAGGCTTCTAGAAAATCATCTAAGAAGAGTGGTTGTAGATTTGTTCTAATATCCGTCTTAAATCCTTTATAGCTGGGAGGTAAATTATTTAAGGTATAAAGAATGATGTCTTTAATGTCTACCTTGGAGCCAACTGTTGCAATGTTATCCACCAAGTTCTTGATAATGATGAGATATTTAGTCATACCACTTGCTGCCATTATGATATTATGGAGTTTATTCTTGAATTGAATGACTCGAGATCGATTTGAATCTTGAAATCTTTTCTCGAAGGTACGTCATATTTCTGTTGTAGTGCTTAGATGAATGATGGAAAGGAGAATTGAGTGGCAGATGGTAGAGAATATAACAACATCAAGGTTTGTGTCAACCATTTGCCAAAGTAGATAATATTTATTTTCAGAGATAGTTCCATTTTCATCTGGAATGAATCTTGGTTAGGGGAAGACCTTTTCATTTAAAATTGAATCAAAATAATTAGCTATGAGCAGTTTTGATATTTATACCTTCCAAACTAGATATTTATCTTGAGTCAGATATGTGCTAGTAACATTCTTGATTTGAGACATCAAGAGTTTTAAGGTTGTAGGAATATTTATCTCTCTGAATTTATTGTATGATATTATAGCTTGCTAATACTCTTTATTTGATATTGTGAAACTTGAATCCATTCTTGTTGTGGAGCTCTTGGCTCTAATATCAACTTGAAAAACCATGAACACGGAGAAAGGGAATAAGAGAGTTTAAAGAAAGATAAGAACTAAACTTTATTTAATTTCCTATTCTTACACTAATTAATATAGTGGTTGATATAAATTGGCTATACAGTGGCAAAATTGTAAATTTACACAAAGATATATTACACTTTTTAACACACTTGACTAATAATACATAAACTCTTATTTGCAGAGACCTAACGCTAAAGTAAATACAAGTGAGAGCTGCCACTAGAAGTCGAAGGGAGTCTTGGAGAAAGATAGGAGGAGCAACTAAGCTTGATCATGGTAACACTAATGGAAGATAACCTTTCTAAGGGTCGCCTCCATGACTTTTGAGAATTTTCAACTAGTAGAATTTTTTGCTTTGTCCAAGGCATGATTGCAACTTAAACTATCTTATTTCTCACACTGTCATCATGCATCCTTGTATTCCCAGGGCTGAAATTATGTTGCGTTAAATCTAGTAACCATAGAACCTTTCATAAAATGATTTCTTTTGACTAAAAAAGGAAAAACAGACAAGTTACAAAGTTCTCCAACGACAATCAAGCATTAGCGACTGCTTCCCCTTCATAGCCTTTTCGTTGCTCTTCCAACTTTCTTCACTCAATCTCTAGGAATTTTTTCCTTCTCTCTAGATTTTTTTTTATCATTTCTACTATCAAAACTGCTTAGATCGTAAAACTCTTGAAGTTCGTGAGAAATAGATATGGCCAGCATATGGCAGCCATGACAGAGCGACAGAGTGGAAAATGATACTAAGTGACAAGTGGCATGAGAGCGACGGAAGCGACCAAACCGTCACGAGATGGCTGTTTCGTAAGGGACGAAGGTTTTGGGTGGTTGAATTGTAAATTTTAAATTTTGGCTAGTGAGACTATTATATTTTAAATTTTGGGTGGTATGTTTGTAAGAACTCCAACTTGAACAAAAAGTTAAATAGAAGGGCATTTACATATATGATACATACCGCCTAATTCCTATGTATTTACATATCTTACACTTAAACTACAATCATTCATATCACATAAAAAATTTCAGCATTTTAACTAAACTAAAAAAAAAAAAAGTTAAATATACATTTTCATTCATAAGGTAGGTGGTGTGCATGTAAAAATTGAAATTTTGGTGCTAGACATGGAAATACCATTTAAGCGGATTGTATGTAAATCTTCCTATGTAGTATTCTTCCAACCACCTATAACACCTTCCTAGTTTTCAGAACCTAATCATTCAATTAATTATGAACTTTGTGTTCTAGAAAAAAAAATCCCAATAGTTAAAAATGAATAAAATAATTAATATTTGATAAATGGAGAATTTACAAACGTGCCACATAATACTTCAATATTTACATATCTAACACCTAAAAATTCATATTTGCAATGTAGGGCCGCTCGTAACGTCTTTGTGTTATGCCCAAATTCTATTAGCATTGAGCTGAAAAAGGAGAAAGAAAGAGGTGAAGAGCAGCTTGTGGGAAGAGAGAGCCCTTACCTCCCTTTCTTTGGTTTTACACATTTGACCACTATTAATAAGCCATGAGTGTTCTTTTATCATGATATAAAAAAATTGTATAAAGGTACAAAATTTTAAATGATATCCAACAGTTTTATAACATCTCTAGTAACTTTATATCATGTTCAACGATTTTATATCATGCATGCAACTTTCTGTTATATTCGACAACTTTATCTCATGTTCTAGAACTTTATGTCACGTATCACCATTTATTGGAACTTGACAATTCAACAGTTTGACAATTTGGTAATAAAGTAGTTTGCCAGTTATGCAGCTTGACTAGTTCTCTAATTAAGCATTTCAACCCGTTTTCCTACTAGGTAACTCAACCAGTTCTCCATCTAAGTAGTTTAACTGGACTTTTTGGAAAGTAATTTAACTAATTCTCCAACTAGACAACTCAACAACTTCAGCAGTTAGGCATTTTGTCAATTTGCTAGTTGGAGAATTTCAGTAATTTGGCAGCTTGACTGTTCAATAATTCGATAGTTGCGTAGCTTTGACGGCTATGTAATTTAAACAGTTGGGCAATTCTATAGGGGCAATTCGTGAGCTAGGTAATGCAATTTATCATCCAAACAATTCAACAATTCATCATTTAGGAAATTCAACAATTCGTTACTAGGGCAATTAAGCAATTCGCCAGCTAGACAATTCTACAATTTGGCAACCAAGCTGCTCGGAAAGCTTTTACTGGTGTATACATTTAATTTCTTGATTCTCTTATTTCTTTGATTGACATCTGCAAAAATAATACAAGAATTTCAATCATGAAACCATACATTGTTCACCTTTATAATGCAAGTGTACACTTCATTTATCCAAAAAATAAATTTGTTGATATGAATTAAAACTATCTAGATAAAAATTAGTGTTGTATTTCACTATGTACTGATTACTCATCTAAGGTTTCATCCTGGGGACATTATAACTCACTTTAAGATACTTTATATTATCTTATAGAGTTAGTTCCTTGATTATTATTAATAAGAAATAAATTGTCTTTCTTTTATGCGATTAGATGTATTGTTTCTTTATACTATAACTCAATTATAAATGAAGTAGAACAATTTCGTTATATTCAAACTATCATTCGTTTGAGGACAATTTGACTACACCTGGAGAGAGTAGTCGCGTTCATCCTTTATTCAGCTTAGCTATATTTCGAAAAGACTCTTTTTCAAAGTCTTCTCTAGCATTCAGCTATTGAGTCAAGCACGGTCTAAAAGTTTGGACGATTTTCTTTTCCTTTAATGAAACTTGCTTACGAGAGATAAGTGCCTTTATTTAAAAAATAAAAGTACTAATGAAATTTTATATAAACAATTTAGAGAAATTTAAGTTTAAATGATGTAAAAATGAGATTTAAAGATATAATAACTTATCTCATTTGTTGGAGATTCCTCTAGTGCCATTTTTGTTGTCTCACAATAGATATTTATGCGGGACTTCATATTTAAGACATACTTCTACGCTCACAGTACTTTTCAGAATTTTGAATCCTTCTAGGATACAGGGTCCCATAATGTCCATGTCTTAAATCCTACCAACACTGAGCAGAAGAGAGGGGAAAAAAGAGAGATTAGCAACCCGCTAGAAAAGAAGCCCTTGCCTCCATTTCCTTGTTTTTACATTTGACCTTTATTTATGCGCCCTGAGGTGCCATATTATCACGATAATGAAAATTGTATAACGCTATATAATGTTAAGTCAAATTCAACTATTATGTTATTTCCAATAGTTTTATATTATGTCCGACAACTTTATAACATGCCATACAACTTTATGTTATATTCGACAATTTTATGTCACGTCATGCTCATTTATGTCATGTCTCATCATGTAGTTGAACTTGACAATTTGGCTTTTAGGCAATTTTTCAATTAAATAATTTGACCAGTTCTCCAGCTAGAAAGTTCAACCAGTTCTCTTGTTAGACAGTTCGACCAATTCTCTTGCTAGACAGTTCAACCAATTCTTTGGCTAGACAGTTCAACTAGTCTACTAGGCAGTTCAACTAGTTCTCTATCCAGACACTTCAACCACTTCGACAATTAAACAGTTTATCGATTTGCTAGTTGGACAATTTAACAATTTGACAGTTGAATAATTCAACAGCTAGGCAATTTAGGCAATTGAACAATTCTATAGTGAGAAATTTGTCAGCTGGATAATTAAGCAATTCACCAACGGAGCAAATCAGTAATATACCATATGGGCAATTGCGTAATTCATCAACCGGGCAATTTAGGCAATTGAACAATTCTATAGTGAGAAATTTGTCAGCTGGATAATTAAGCAATTCAACAATTCAACAGTTGGGCAACTCGGAAGACATTTTTAGGTGTATAAAAATTCAAATCACTCAAATCCTTGACATCACATAAAAAAATATAATCGTGACCATCTTCTAAAATGAAATATACATTTTCATGGATATGTTTATGACGCCAACGTGACAGGATATAGATATCAAACTTTCAAACTTTAATTGTTATACATACAAATACATAAGAACTCTCTGGTATTTATGTAAATTTCCCCTGAAAATTCTACCCATCCATCATCATAATAACTGTACAAAATCAACTTTCAATAATGATTCAACCATCTGCCCCACAAGCTTCGCAATGCTCTTGAGCATCACTTTTCACAAACACTGCCGCTTCACAACCTGCTGCTGTTCTTGGACTTCTCCATCATCTCTGCTCGACAAGCCGATCGCTTCGATCTGCGCTATCACCTCCTTCATCGACGGCCTGCTATCCGGATTCCGAACCGTGCAGTTCATAGCAAGCTGCAACAGCTGAACCATCTCCTCCACATTCTGCTGCCTAAGAAGCTCCAGATCCAGAACATCAGTAGACCACTCCTCCCGCAGCATCGATTCCACCATTCTACGGAGGTTGTCACCCTCCTCGGCAGCCTTTCCCGTGAGCAGCTCCAGCAGGACGATGCCAAAGCTGTATACATCCGCCTTCTGAGAGACCTTGCGTGAGTCGGCGAGTTCCGGAGCGCGATAGCCGGAAACATGGTTTCGGGAGCTGCTTGGAACGACGAGAGGTACGATCCCATTGTCAGAGAGACGAGTGGTGTGGGATTCGTTGAGAAAGATGTTGGAGAACTTGATGTTGCCGTGGGAAGCGGTAGGGCTGGTCGAATGGATGTGATCGATGGCACGGGCGACCGAAAGAGCGATGGAGATTCTGGTTTCCCAGGTAAGGGGGTTTCTTCTTGATGTTTTGTTTCCTGCATCATTGATAATTGAACAATGTGAACCCAAAAAATATATTAGGTCATGACTCCGGATACACCCAGAGTCCAATAGTGGGGCTCCACGTATCAAGTGAGCCCCTTTAACACTGACCAATCTCAATGCATTGCGGTTGGCCCATTTGACACGTGGCGCCGCAATATTGAATTATGTCTGGAGCCCGGATGTAATATTTGCTCAACCAGGACTGTATGATACAGAACAAGGAATTAAACTATGGATGAAGGGCATTTACATAAATAGCACACAATTTTTATGTATTTGCATTTCTCACACCTAAGTTTTCATAATTATGTATAGAGTACTCAAGTCTTTAATACGACATTAAAAAAAATCAGTATTAACATTTTTTTAAAGTCAAATACATCTTTTCATGCTACGTGCATAAATATGAATGTTTAGGTGTGAGAAACGTAAATACATAAGAATTGAGTGCTACATATATAAATTTCCCAAATAAAAATGAAATTTATGTGAATAGGTAATTTGGATTGACACATTTAATCAAGGTGCTGCATTATTATCACCATTCAGCCATTTGATTGATTAAATTTTAGCGTAATTTTTTGGCTCTAATGATTAATTTTAAAACTAGTGTCCTTCAATGTCCTAATGAGTTTTGAATTTAGCTCTAATCTATTGAATTTAGGCCCTAATGATTATTTACTTGGTATCTAATTATAATAAATACTTCAATCAGTAGCTATCTTACTACAATTATCTATAATAAATAAGATATAGCATCTCATTTAACACTATAGAAGAATGGAATTATAGTAATTAAGATTCATAACTCTAAATAGGAAGGATAAAGATACTGATTATAATGATCAGAAGAGACTAAAAGTACCAAAACTCTTAATTGACAATCACTTGCTATATGATAAAACTTCAGAGTTAAGTTTAATAAGTTGATAATCCTTAAATCATAATAATTTCTCACTCGTTCGAAATTTAAAATTTATTTTTGGCAAAAAGAAAGTTTAGCGTAGGTTTTAAAAAGAAAATATTTTTAAATTTAGTAGGATAAAAATTAGTAATTAAGTTATCAAATTTTTAATTGTGATCCTCATGGGTACAATATTCTAGTCAATTTATATTGTTTAAGCAACAAGTGCACTTGCTATGCAACTGAAAGTATTAAATGTGATAAATATACCCTTTTGCTAAACAAAACTCCTCAAGAAGCCTAAAGTTAAGTAAACTAACAACCCTTGATTTAACAAAGAGTACTTATATCATAACTGGGTATGCAATAGTTATTTTTTATTGATTTATATTTGAAAGAAGTATGAAAGGATGCATCTAAGTAAAATTTTATGCCTCCAATGGATATAATAAGCATGAGTGCATCATAAATTTCTTCAAGCAAACATTAATTACCTTCTCCTTTAGCTTTTGAACTTGTTCATGCTTCTTTATATATTCTACTCTTATGCCGTCAGACTTGTCACAGTACCAGCATCTACGTTGGTGATCTCAAAATTTACTTTTTTATTAATTTAATTGTTATTTCTTATTTGATGTGCTACTTATAATGAGATGTGCTCTATTCCACATTAAAAATAAAAGATCTAACTTCACTTATTCATCTAATACCTTTATTTGAATGAGGTATATGGCATCAACAAGTTTAAAAGCAAACAATCTATAAGAATTACTAATAACTCTAAACTAAGGGGGTAATCAAATTGAGTTAACCTGGAATCATTGCCAACTCAAGCTTATCATGAATTCGAGTTTGAGATCTCGTCAAACTCAAGCTCAAGTACAGCACGTACATTAAGCTTGAGTTCACCTCATCCACCAATTCCAAGGTTGAGCCTCACTCAATGACTTGAGCTGGTTGAAGAAAAAACAATAAGAACAACAATTGGAGGAAGCTCTTTGGAGAAAGAAGGATGAGGCCAAAGGTGAGAGAGAGCTTACTAGAGAAGGATCAATGTCTTAATGAGACATGCAATGGGACTTGGGAGTTCACTGAAGAAGGATCAACTGATCTAACAGTAGGTTCAACAAAACTCATGCAGGATTGAAAAAAAGAGGTGGTCACAATGGAAATCGAGATTAAACACTTTGGCATTTAACCCTAAATCCTAATCGAGCTAACTCATGAGCCGACAAAATAGTTCAAGGTCATTTAATAAATGAGTTTAACTTTGAGCTCGAGCTCGAGCTTGAGTTTCTGGTTTGACGAGCTCGATTCATGAGCTTGTTAGAGAGTCAAGTTAAAAGTAGATCAACTCACTTACACCCCTAATCCCAACTTAATGATGTAATTAAGCGTAAAGCGTGGATTTTATCATCAAGCATAATGTTTATAGAGTTTAACTATTCTGTGATTGAGTTAAACTAGTTGATATAGTCAATAAATAATGCCCCAATAACTTAAGATTGAAAAGCTTTTATGTATTCTACATACCTAGCTAACTATAGAGAGTTTCTCAAATATATCAATGAGCACTTCATGACATTTATTATATAAGTCCCATTGGGAATATTGAAAGCAATATCTCAAAAAGCAGTTGCGTGAATTAAAGCATTTGATAACTATGTTGAATGAATCATAAGCTTCCAAGCACAAAGGAAAGGCTTCACTTTAATTTCATATATTAACAAAATTTAAATAAATTTTGATGATATAAAATGAAGAAATATTTAAAATAAGAATTTTTCATACTTAATTAAATCCATGTTTTACCATGTTTAAATAGTTTTGAGTATCATAATGCATCAAAATGTGATCACATAAATGCAAATTTAATTATGTAAAATTTTTTTATTTTGAAACAATATTATTGAAATAAAAGAGTATAATAGAAAAAGTTTAAAATGAATTTAAGTTACAAATAAAGAATACATGAAGGGAAGTTAAAATTAAAACTATCACAGTTCAAATAGAAGAGGTTAATAAAATATAAGTGTTGTACAGGGATGAATGGTTAAGAGAAAGGATAAATAATCTAAAATAAAATAAAAAAAAATGTGGAGAATGCTTAAGGTTCATAGACAAAGAAAATATGGATAGAATGAGATGAAAGAATATATAACAAAAGAGATGAACTTCAGAAAAAGAGGATCTTAAAATGGATGAGAAGAGGTAATCAAAATGCACCTTTTGATGGAAATGAAATTAGCAAGACTTAAAATCCTCCCTTTATTCTCTCAGTTAATAGCTCTTGTATCTTCTCTCTATATGCTAGCTCCTTCTAAAGCTTATTTTATTGTGTTAACAAGCCATACATAATTAATCACAAAGTTTTATAAGATCTCTTTTACTTAAAAAAAATATCACGTAGCCTGAAAAAGACTTAGGTTTTGTTTGGTGCAGCGGTGCGGTAGCGCTGCGGTGGCGGTACAACACCAAACCGCTGTTTTCGCTATTTTGTTAAACTACGTTTTGACAGTTTTTTCAAAAAAAAAAAAAAATTATCGTTGAAACCAATGTTTTCCCACCGCTCTTGACTAGATGCGGTGGGAGCTTTCAGCTGTGGTCTAATTTCTTCAAAAAAAAAAAAAAATTAATGACCACCATAATTTTTTGCAGTATAAAATTATTCTTTAGCAGCTTCACAACAAATTTTTAATAAACTGCAGTGAAATTGTTCTTTAGCCGCTTCACAACAAATTTTTAATAAGCTGCAGCTACCCTAAATGAAGCTTTAACTAATTTTTGAAAATCTTAGTCCTATATGTACAAATAAGAGAAGATCACCACCATATCTTATAATAATTAAATTAAAAAATATATAAACTTTTTCAAACAATATTTGCAATCGACACTATCAATGTTGGGATGCAGGTCTCTAATGTAAAAAATAGAGTTGTGTTTGGCACTTGACAATCAATATAAAATTTTTGTTGAATAAATCATGATATGAATAATTTAAAATAATGTGTAAAATAGAACACAATGAGAAAAAGGATCCATGTAGTGGGCCCCACTTAAGTAGGATAAAGACTTCTTAGTAGGATAAAGACTTCTTATTATTGCTGTTGTATTTGCAATGAAAAAATTCGGCCCGTTGATTAGGTTGATGCCCTTTTCTCAACCTCAACTAGAGCCAAAAGTCAATCCAATTAGCCATCAACCTAAAATCATTAAAATCATTGAGCCAAATTTAAAGTTCTTCCTTTACAAACCCAAAACTCAATAACCTAACCCTAAGTTCAACAAGCAGTTTCAGGTAGTGTTAAAAGTGCAAAAAGAGAGAGCTTTACCGTGCAAGAGAGCAGCGAGACTTCCCATCGGCATGTAATCATACACAAGCAGCTTCTCATTCTTGCTATAGTAATAAGCCCTGAGCTGCACAATATTCTCATGCTTCATGTAACCCACTTTTTCAACCTTCTCCCTAAATTCCTCCTCCGCCAAACTCACATCCCTCAGCCTCTTCACCACCACCACCGTCCCAAGCTCCAGCTCTGCCTTGTACGCAGTCCCAAATGTCCCCTTTCCCAATACCTCCGCCGACGCTCGCAGCAAATCCTCCAAATCAAACTCTGGCCCTCCCGCAGTCCCAAAAAACACCAATCTCTTCCCAACCTCCGGTCTCTTCTCCGCCGCCGGCGACTTCCGTCCTTTCCTCCTTCTAGCCGCCTTTTCCGGCTGTTTCCCCGCTCCCCCCTGCGCCCCATTATTGCTCCCACAGCTCCTACAGCACACGAACAGCAAAAAAATCAGTAGCATAACCACCACAGCCACCAATCCAACAACGATTCCGGCAATGGCACCGCCGGACAGCGTACTTCCCCTTCCGCTTTCCGCAACGGCCGATGCTAAAACCGGTGAGATCTCGCCGGGGCACGGATGCAGCGGACCACCGCAGAGCGACGTCCCAATAAAAGCGCTCGACGGTATCTTCCAAAGCTTGGAAGGTACGGAGCCGTTCAACCGGTTGAAGGAGACATTGAACTGTACCAGTTTCGGGAGATCAAGATCGGGGATGCCACCAATGAGCTGATTACTCTCAAGGTACAGCGTTTCGAGTCGAGAAAGATTTTTAAACTCCGGCGAAATACCGCCGGTGAACCCATTCCCAGCGAGGTTGAGACGAATTAGGTTCTGCAGAGAGAAGAGCACTGGCGGTATCTCGCTTGAGAACCGGTTATCCTGAAGATAGAGATAGCGGAGCTCCGCGGCGCCGGTTAGGTCCGGCGGGAGGCGGCCGGAGAGGCTGTTGAAGCGGAGGCTTAGGCTTCGGAGGGCAGTGAGATTTCCTAGGGTTCCGACGGGGATCTCTCCTGTTAGACCGACGGCGGGTAGGCGGAGAAAGACGACGCGATTGTGGAGGCAGCCAACGCCTTGCCAAGTACATGGGGAGTTGGTTTCATTCCACTGGAGCGAGGTCTTGCCAACGGCGATGATGAGGGCGAGCAGGGCGGCGCGGTCGGAGTTAAGGTCGGGTTCTCCGCCGGCGAGAAAGGGGAAGAGAAGCAGAGTGAGGAGGTGTCGGCGGAGGAACGACGGTGAGACCATCTAAGCGGTGAGCCTATTCTCAGACCGTACAGAGAGGGAGAAGTCCATTTTATAAAAAAAAGC
Source organism: Phalaenopsis equestris (assembly GCF_001263595.1). Classification (NCBI taxonomy): domain Eukaryota; kingdom Viridiplantae; phylum Streptophyta; class Magnoliopsida; order Asparagales; family Orchidaceae; genus Phalaenopsis; species Phalaenopsis equestris. The sequence continues at coordinate 683,993 of NW_018165628.1, read as the reverse complement.
CCGCCGCTTTTACGGCTTCTTTCATAATAATACATCTAATTTAGTTTATTATTAAAGTATCATTTCCTTAATTAGAATTTTTATTTTCACCCATGTTGTTTGACTTTGCTAGGAGAGTATTCAGTGTTATTTTGGACAGCCGGCGAAGCGAAAGATCGATCTTTAAATGCACATATTGTAAATTCTTATAATTATTTGTCAGTTTATTTTAAAAATCAATCCAATTAGCCATCCACCTAAAATCATTGAGCCATTTACAACTCTCCACTATAAATAGTGTTGAATCCAAAATTGTCGAGGAGATATTAGGAATTTAGCGTAAGAAGAAGAGCGAGAGAGGGGAACAAAGAAAGCATTAGCACAGTATGAAACATTAAAGTCATGTAACCTTTATTTAAGCCCTTTTTTATAGTAATGAGGGGTATATAATTACATTATGTACCCTTAGAACACAAATATACAGAGAGGGTATATTAGGCAAAACATGTATTTAATGTCCGGCCTGAAATAGCATCCTTCTGAATGATGTTGGAAGCCAATTATGGGATCTGGCCGGATGGAGCCGGGAGCATGAAATATAATCCAGTTAGATGGGGCCAGGAGCTTAAGGTTGTGCCTGGTTAGATGGGACCAGGAGTCTATGGTGGCTCCCGCACCGCCTTGCCCCCCGCCCCGCCTTTATGGGTCGGGTGTTTATACATTGAATTACCGAAACAATTGTTGGTTGTCTCCAGAGTAGCTGAGTCCAATTCATCTGAAGATCATGTTCCTTTTGGCCTACGGGTGTCACCTGGCTAGATATGAGATTCTAGAACGTCTTTGGCGTCGCCTCTTCTGCCAACCATTGAATCCCTTTGAGATTCGTGCTGATATATTTTTATATACATATTTAAGTTTCTTGATTCCTTTATTCCTTAATAGTGACAACTGTGATAATGACAAGAGAATCTGATTTTCAAATATGTTAATTGTATTCATGACTATTAAATGTACAATAATTAATTATTGCCACATTTTTGCATCATACCCCCTATAAATAAAGAAAATGGGAAGGGAGACTCGTCTTTCAGGTGTTTCCTAGTGTTATACTTCATCTTCTCTGCTGCTCTGATTATGGAGGTTGGATAGCTTCCCAAGTTAGTCAAGTTCAATGAGGAGGCTCGAGCTATGGTGTTTTAGGTGATGAAAAAGAGGGCCAAATCAGCTTCTAGGGGCGAACGACCCAACAAACGTGTTGCTTGAGGCGAAGAATTATGAACCATTGGTCGAAGTGGGGTCATCCATTCACTCTATTGTCCTTCTGCAAGGGAATCTCTAATGACAGTGGGAGGTTTTTCCTTGAAGAATTGTCGTACAGTGGAACAAATCTGCCCAGATGATGGGCAAGCGAAAAACTCAACTCTCCCTTCAGTTTTTCCTGAGCTGGTGGAAGGACAGAATCGAGGGTCTGCTTTTGTGCTGATACCACCGGAAGCATCGACCACGAATGAGGAGCTGTCCCCGACCTTCCCCTAACAGATGCTTCTCAACTTATTTCTTATCCTCCGCCGGTGTGGCAGGAATCTGTGGAAGAAGCATGTTCCTTTACTACTTCAGACACGAACAAGATGATGGGACCTTCTTTGAACGAAGGGATGAAGACTCCATCACCCAATGAGTGCGCCATTACTCAGACCAGTTTCATAGCGGACTTCAGCTATGCCAAAGACTCCAGACATTCTAGAGGACTTCTTGTGGAATAATTGATGTGTCTAGTGGTTGACCCAATGGGAGTGGTTGGTGTGTCAGATCCATCCAGCTCGACTGAGCTTCATTTTAATGAGGTTGAGATTCTATGAGGTCAAGGAACTGATCGCCTTCATCTTTGAGATGTGAAACTAGAAAGATTGGAGGACGAATCGGTTGTGGTCCTGGCTCGTGAGGTGATTCTTCAGGAGTAGCCACCCTTAAGCTCTAAGTTGAAAGCCGTCTGAGAGGAGCTTTCGATCTCCCAGTTGTACTCTGAAATGAATAGAGTAGATAAAGTTATGATAGGAGGGGAGATGATGCATAAGTTGTTGTCCTAGTTGGGATATGTCCCTGTTAAGGCTACAGTGGATAGTTTTGTGAAGTTATTTTCGTTCCAACTAAGTAGTTATGATTTAATGAAAGAGATGTAAATATTTGTTTTTTATTAATAGATGTATGTGTATGTCAATTCCCGGTTGATCACTATGTCTTAGATTTAACTCTTTTCCTGCGCTTCAATGTAGCAAAAATACCCTACTGCCTGGTTAGATGGGACGAGGAGCCTATGATGGCTCCCACACCGCCTTTATGGGTCGGGTGTTTATACATTGAATTAACGAAAGAATTGTTGGTTGTCTCCAGAAGTAGCTGAGTCCAATTCATCCGAAGATCATGTTCCTTTTGGCCTACGGGTGTCACATGGCTAGATATGAGATTCTGGAAAGTCTTTGGCGTCACCTCTTCTGCTAGTCATTGGCTCCCTTTGAGATTCGTGCTGACACATTTTTATATACATATTTAAGTTCCTTGATTCCTTTATTCCTTAATAGTGACAACTGTGATAATGACAAAGGAATTTGATTTTCAAAAACGTTAAATGTATTCATGACTATTAAATGTGTAATAATTAATTATTGCCACATTTTTGCGTCATACCCCCTATAAATAACGAAAATGGGAAGGGAGACTCGTCTTTCAGGTGTTTCCTAGTGTTATACTTCATCTTCTCTGCTGCTCTGATTATGGAGGTTGGATAGCTTCCCAAGTTAGTCAAGTTCAATGAGGAGGCTCGAGCTATGGTGTTTTAGGTGATGAAAAAGAGGGCCAAATCAGCTTCTAGGGGAAAACGACCCGACAAACGTGTTGTCTGAGGCGAAGACTTATGAACCATTGGTCAAAGTGTGGTCTTCCATTTGCTCTATTGTCCTTCTGCAGGGAAATCTCTAGTGACAGTGGGATGTTTTTGCTTGAAGAATTGCCGTACAGTGGAACAAATCTGTCCAGATGATGGGCAGTCGAAAAACCCGACTCTCCCTTCAGTTTTTCCTGAGCTAGCGGAAGGATAGGATCGAGGGTCTTCTTTTGTGCTGATACCACCAGAAGCATCGACCACAAATGAGGAGCTGTCCCCGACCTTCCCCTAACAGATGCTTCTCAACATGTTTCTTATCCTCCACCGGTGTGGCAGGAATCTGTGGAAGAAGCATGTTCCTTTACTACTTCAGACACGAACAAGATGATGGGACCTTCTTCGAACGAAGTGATGAAGACTCCGTCACCCCGATGAGTGCACCACTACTCAAACCAGTTTCATAGCGGACCTCAGATCTGCCGCAGACTCTAGATGCTCTAGAGGACTTCTTGGGGAATAATTAATGTGTCTAATGGTTGACACAATGGGAGTGGTTAGTGTGTCGGAACTATCCAGCTCGGCTGAGCTTCATTTTCATGAGGTTGAGATTCTATGAGCTCAAGGAACTGATCGCCTTCAGCTTTGAGATGTGCAACTAGAAAGATTGGAGGACGAATCGGTTGTAGTCCTGGCTCGTGAGGTGATTCTTCAGGAGTAGCCAACCCTAAGCTCTAAGTTGACAGCCATCTAAGAGGATGTTTCGATCACCCAGCTGTACTCTGAAATGAATAAAGTAGATAAAGTTATGATAGGAGGGGAGATGATGCATAAGTTGTTGTCCTAGTTAGGATATGTCCCTATTAAGGCTGCAGTGGATAGTTTTGTAAAGTTTTTTTTCTTTCCAACTAAGTAGTTATAATCGAATGAAAGAGATGTAAATATTTGTTTTTCATTAATAGATGTATGTGTATGTCAATTCTTGGTTGATCGCTATGTCTTGGATTTAACTCTTTTCCTGCGCTTCAATGTAGCAAAAATACCCTACTGCCCGTATGTCTCTTCGACTTCTCGCACTATAAGTTTTTAAATTTTTCGATTAGCTTCTCACTTTACTTACTTTCTTTTTTGAGTGACCTTTTTTCTTCCTCACTGCTCATGTCCCCCAAGTATTCCTAAAATCTTTTCAATGTTAACTCACCCGCAGTTTTGTCAGTCATTTTTGACCTCTTTTCATACCCTGTACCACCATCAAAGCACAATCCATAGTGAATTTCTTGGCTTATTTTTTTTGGGAGCAAACTAGGCAAATAGATGATGACTGAAAGCCAAACCTGGGTCCTACACATCAACAAAGCATCTAATCAAATCAGGGTGGGGCTCAGTCTCACTCTGAAAATTTAATTGGGGATCACCTGGACCACTCGATAAAAGTGGGATACGAAGTTAACAACAACCAAGTCGAGAATGATGCTCTAATTGTCGCACTAAGCTTCACATACGGAATAGGTACTCGATTCCTCATAGTAAAATTTGACTCACAGTTGGTAGTCACACAGGTGAATGGGCAATTTGAGGTAAGAGATGAGATGATTACCAAATACCTTGACAAAACTAAAATAGAAATATGGAAATTCAAAGGCTTTAAGATCAGGCAAATCTCCCAGCGAACAATTAGGTAGCAGAGCTTATATCCAAGTGCATTCTCTTGAGGGAGGGTATACCCGAGAGGCTCTTCTAGTTGACCATTGAAGAAGCCAAAGTGATCAATCTTGGAGCCAAAGGGAAAAAGAGTTGGGTGAACCAATACATACTATAACTTTGAGGCCGGGAACGTCTCAAAAGATGTAATTAATTCAAAGTGCTTCAAAATCAAGATAGCTCAATACCTTATGATCGAGGGAACAATTTTTTGGAGATCAATCACCTCATTGTATCTAAGGTGCATTGAAGAAGATGAGATAGAGAGTGCCCTCAAGGAGGTCCATTAAGGGGAACACAAGTCACTCTGGAGGACAAACTTTGGCACATCGAGTGCAATGATAAAGATATTTATTTCAAAAGGAGACTAAGGAATTCTCAAGGAGATGTAAACAGTGTCAGAAGTATGCATAAAACATCAACCGACTCACAAACTATACTTCATCACCAGCTCGTGACCTTTTGTCATATGTGGACATGATATTCTCGGGTTTTTTCTCCAATCACAAGGCCAACAAAAATTTTTGCTTGTGGCAGTATATTACTTCTCAAAGTAGATTGAGGCCAAGACACTTACTCAACTCACCGTAGAGGTCGTTTAAAATTTCATCTGGACTGATCTGATCTATCAGTGTGGGATGCCACTTGTAATCATCATAAGCAACAAAACAAAATTTACTGACCAAGAGGTAAACAATTTTTGTCAACGCTAGGGGATTAATATGAAGTTTATGTCTATTCATCATCCTCTAAATAATGGGCAAGTCAAAGCAACCAATAATATTAGTTAAAACTTGCTAAGAAAAAAATTGAAGGGGTAAGATGAATTGTGTCGAGATCCTACCACTTGTTCTTTGGGCAGATTTAATGACCCCTTCCACGGCAACAAGACATACTTTATTTATGTTATCTCACTAGATAGAGGCAATGCTACTAGTTGAACATAATAATCATGGACAAAGAATGGTGGCACATGACCTGACCCGCAATTACACAGATATTTATACTCTATAATATGCCAAAAACTTGACCCAAATTATATTTAGCAGCTAGTGAGAACAAATGTAATATAACAAAATTTTGAGAAATAATTTTCTCATTAGGGGTACTATGCAAGTATACATATTATTTCAAGTAATATAAAGTTTTCTTTAAAAATCCTAGTATCGATCCAACGAGAAAGACAAATAGGTAAAATAATGAAATGAAATACAAGAATTTTAACTTTAAGAGAACTTTACTTATGACTGTAGTAAATATTTAAAGATGAAAATTAAGTTTACTAAACTTTACAAAATGCAAGTAAAACTAAATGTAATAACTTAAACAATTTATAAAAAAGAGACTTTCTCCTTGCCAATAATTCATAATTAGTGTAGGATTTCAAAATTATTTTGAAACTTAAATGTGACATTGTGACAAATAGGAGCATGCCTATTCTTTATTTCTTTTGAATTGTACAAATAACATTGACTAATCTAAAGTTGGTTTCTAATCTAAAGTTGGTTTCGATTCGACATATATAGTAGTGCTGGGTAGGTTCTAGTCTCTCACTCCTAGATTACCCACTGTGCCCTCTCTACAGGACCTACCAGTGACCCTTAGTTTAAATCTTTAGACCAAATTGATAAAAGAATCTAGTCCGTCACTCTAGAAACATAAATTTTACACTCAACAAATCTTATCTCTCTATCTATTTGCACCTCTTTCAGACGATCGCTATTGCTCTTTCTAAGGTAGAAAGTGATACTTACCAGTTAAGAAATCTTAGGCCTCTCAGGTCTATAAGTTTCCTCAACAAATTTTAACAATACAAGTGGTCAATTTATAAAGTAAATGATGATCAGATAAAAGTATCATCACATTTTTTAGGAATAAAAGAAGTTATAAACAAAATCAAAATCACTTACTTAATTACTTCATATTGCAAGGAGAAAGAGAGAAAACTACTCAAAACTCATGGAGATAACAAAACAAAACATATTATAAAACTCAAATCCAAAGTAGAAAACTTAAAGACAAAGATACAAATACTTATCTTGATTGTTCCCCAAAGCACTCCTGTGAAGTTATCTAACTTCTTTGACTCCAACAACACTTACAAGACTCAGTAACTCTAGAAATAATAAAGACTCACAAAGAACACTACTCACACTCTTAACACTTACACACTACGTGACTCTATAGATCCGACGCTCCTAGCCATTTGGAATTAATCTATATGTATAGAGCTTCGAAAATGACCAAGGGTTGCTTCTGACATCTCTTCAAAATTTGGCCTCATTCAATGAAATTTATAAAAAATAACCATGGCGCCTAGGTGCCATCCATGCTTTGTATCTCGCGCCTAGGCGGCAGATCCTGGTGCATAGGCACCAGTTCTCCTGGTTTGGTATTTTTCCTTAGTTTAGCCCATTTTACTCCCTTTTGATGTATTTTTTGCTTCTTTTTACTCTTAAACTCTTTTTCTTGCAACTGTAACCAAAAACATAAAAATATTTTTAATTGAAGCATAATATTCTCAAAAATTGAGCATAAAATATGCATAAAAAACGTAATTTTAAGGTGGATCAATTCCCCTAAACTTAAATGTTGCTTATTCTCAAGTAACCTTTCTTACAATATATAAAAGTGTAACTTATGGAAGTGAGTTTTACTTGAAGATTTTTATAGTTTTTATTTTATAAATGCAATAGTGAAACTTTAGAAAGATTTTTAATAACATAGGTTAAAAATTGAATGTAAAAAATATTTAGTATTCAAGTCTCAGAATTCTGATTTCCTATTTTTTTCAAGAATATTGTAGTTTGTCATATTAAAGATACTTAGAAAAATTATATGAAAAAAGAATATCATGAGGACTTTACTAGTAAGGATGCTAATACTTTATAAATAATCTTAGAAATGTAATTAAGTCCCTTTCCTTAAGATGATTTAAGTGAAACCAATTTTTTATTAGGCATCTCCTCAAACTTCTCCTCACAAATATTTTTTTTGTTTTTTCTTTTCTTTTTATTTTTCTTTACTTTTCCTTTCAGGACTATTTTTAATCATTTCTTTTTCTTTTCATTTCATGTGAGAATTATTATATATGGATAGCCTTTAATGATTTTGAACTCCACCATCCTCTTCTTAAAGTTAAAAACTCTTCACATTTCCTTAATTGATAAATGTGCACTTGAAAAGATTTTTCATAAATTCTCAATTCTTTCTTTTTAAATAAAAATCTCAGATTTTTAACATTTCCAAAAACACAATTTTCTTTATTTTAAATAGTAAAAGAAAAATTTTATACTCTTATACTAAATATTTCAAATCCAGAATTAATCTTTGTTATTAAAAAAACTTACTTAAGTTTAATATATTATTTATAAACTCAAAAATATAGTTATCTCAAGCTATCCCAACATACCATAGGTTATATTAAAATAATTTTTGAAATTATATTTTACTAAGGACAAATAATGTTTAGTTTTAAAAAGTTTTTCTCCCTTCCCCAAAAATTAAATTTTAAATTAGTTTGAAACATTTAAGTCTATAATAAACATGACGAAAGAAAAAAGTATAAAATTTCTAAGCAAGAGAACAATACGAGTACAATAAAAATAAGTGCTAAGTAGTAGACAATTTAAAGTAAAACAGGTATATCATGAAAAGATTGCAAATATAAAATTCTACTCTAACACGTATCCAATACTAAATAAAACAAAATTACACTAAGCTATCCTATGTAAACCTACATCAAAAGTGCAAACATACGAAATAATAAATAGATATATGATAGAAAAGTAAGAAAGCCTAATCATCTTCTTCAACATCATCATCACTACCAGCATCAAAGGGTATGTCTTCATCCATAAACTTGAGGCTCTCAAAAGGTGTAAATCGAGGGCATGTGGGAAATTCAACTGACTGGTCTCCCTTCATGAACTTCACTAATGCCTCATCATAATCAACATCGTAATCACTCTTTCTTCTTACAAAATATGTCATATGATCAAATTTATTTTCCATATCTTCCATACGACACTGCATCAAAAACATATCATTCTGGTGTTCCAAAAATCTCACACTTAATACATTCTAGAAACCAAATGAAGGCTCAGTAGCAGTGGAAGTAGAAGGTCTAGAAGTAGAAGGCTTAGAATGAGTAGTAGAGATGCGCCTTGAGCTCTATCTCTAGGTCTTCCGTACACATCCACATTAGCCTTCCCAATGGGTTTAAGTGGCTTCAACTGCTCCTCCCAATGTTCAAACTTTACTCCAGAGTCTTTGAAAATAGTGAATATCAAAGATTGAAATCAAAGACCTGAAGTAGTACTAGCTCTCATAGAAGAACTAATAGCATCATAAATAAGAGAGCTAAAATCTATGGATTTTCTCTCTTGAATGCAGTAATTTAGTATGACTCTTTCTCTTGTTACATCACTTAAATGGTTTGAAGGAAGGAGGCGAGTAGAAATAAAATGATGCCATGCCTTTGAAGTGGCATTGAGATTGGAAGAAGAAAAATTTACCTTACAATCATTCCGAATCTTCCAAGCTCCATGCTCATCAGTCAAATATGTCACAATTTGATCTAACTCTTTCTCAGATGGAATGAACTCTGAATAGAAACAATCAATTGCAGATGACAGACCATATATCACATTAATCCTCTCAGCAATAAACTCTGCTCTTCTTCCTCGAACAAACACCTCGTCTTCATCTACTTCAAGTAAATTTGCATAAAATCCTTGAACCACAACGATGTCGACAATAACAATAAAATTATAGAAATTTTCCCATTGACAGGCCACAATAATATTCTCAATAGCTCCATCGAGTCTATAAAAACTTTGTTCAGCAATAAACTTTCTCAAAAAAGTAAATTCATTGTAATGAATTTTTCCTTTAATATTAACAAATTTAGCACAGTCAAAAGTTTCCTTTCCTTTCCCCGCTTCATCTTAGGAGCCATCTAAAAATTTGAAGAGAAAAAAATTTCAACAAATTTTAAAATTAAGATACAAGGCTTCCTACATGCTTTTTCAAGCAAACAAGGCTTAGATCCATGGATTTTTCACACTAAATCGAATATTTTTGCATATTTTTGGTCTCAACTTAATTTATGAAAAATCCATGGTGAAATCGCAAAATAATTATGCTGGAAAGTAGATCTAACCTCGAGAAGATGAAATCCGGTGATTTCGAGCCAAGAAACTTGAAGATTGAAGCTTTATGAAGCACCCCAGAGCAGATTTTGAGAAAAATAGGAAGAAGGAGCTCGAGCGTAAAAAATAGCATGGATTCGGTTTAATATACAAAAATTTTGAGTTTCAGCTGGTTCAGTTGAACCGACACTTAGGTGTCAAGCTGTGCAAATGGTTGATGCACCAAAAATATATGCATTTTTAAACCTATATTTTATACTCATTTTTTGTGATATTGCGTTTGAAAGGAATGTATTTTTTATGTTTTATTGCACTCGAAGTAAAAAGGAAGTAAAAATGATGAAATTTGAAGTCAATATGACATTTTGGAGAGAAATACTGAGCTTCAACGGCTCCAGCATGGGCGCCGACGACGTCAACATGAAGGAAAGAGTCCATAACAGCGGAGGTGTCGACGACGCCAGACTGGCCACCAACGGCGTCATTTGACAGATAGCACAAAATTAATTTCGGGCCACAGGCGCCGACGACGCTGAAGTCAGTGCAGGGCAAAATTATAAAAGATTCAATGAATTTGACCGCTTTTTGAAGAGTTATTTGATACACCTCTTGGAAAACCGATATTATGCTCTATTTAGAGCGGAAATTGATCAGAAAAGGGGGGCTAGTGTGTCATTGAGTTTTCTTTAGTGTTCCATTGGGTGTATTGTGTAGTGTGGTAAGTTTAAGTGTGATTTTTCCTAAGAAATGTTAGAGAGAGAGAGAAGTGAGAGATTTCTTCTTTCCTACATCTTTGAAGAGAGAATTAAGAGTCTTGTAAAGAGAGAAAGAGTCCAAGAGGAGCTACAAGAGATTTTCTTCGAGGAAGAGTTAAAGATAAGTGGTGTTTGTTTATTATTGTTGTATAAACTTTCTTTTATTTACGAAATTCATATTTTGTCGTATCTTTATCATGAGGTTTGAGTAGTTTTCTTTATCTTTCTCCCTATTCTGAGATATGGTGAAATTAAATGGTGAAATTCTCCCTACTTTGAGATATGATAAAATGAAGAGATAATTTGGATGTGCAATAAATAAAATATAAAATAAATTGTGATGATTTTTTCACTCCTTTCTTAATTTACTTTTCGATTTGGTCAATTGAAATGTTAACATCTATTGTGAAACATAATATTCGGGAAATGAAGTGTAAGTTTCACAACAAAGTGAGAATTACATTTGATTCCATGAAGGAGTGATTCGTTCATGAAATTGGGTGCAAATAAGTAGATAAATATATATTACTAGGCGAAGAATTGGAGATTCTAGGGTGACAGACTAAAATTCCCAATTTGGTCTTAGTGTTTAAGAACTAAAGCAATAGTTAGCCTTCAGGGGAAGGGAAGTGGGAGCTCTGGAGTGAGAGCCAGTAAGAGCCAGTATCCTCTCAGCCTAACCACAAATTTAAAGACTAAATCTAAGATTAGCCAACGATTCTCTATAATTCTCTATAACACTTGACTGCTTGACTGAGTGTAGAGAATTAAAATTGCTCCTATTTGGCACAAGGCACAGTAAAACCATTTATCTCTCTCATTAAACCAAAAATTCATTGTAGTGGAAAAGATGCTTTCTCAGATTGGATAACTTCATCACAAAAATATAGTTTGGTAGTTATTGCTTAGCTTTGCTTTACAGTTTCACTAGTAGTTGGTAATTTAGTTCTGATAACACTCTAAAAATTTGAAATTAGTGTAGCATATTTTTTTTATTGTTGTGAATTTCCTGATTTAAAATTTCATTACAAATTTACACCTTCCTCGTGGGATCGATATTTGGGGCTAAAACAGAAAGTCCTGTATTACTTGATAACGATACATATACTTGCTTAGAATCCTAACATAAATTGCTTCAATATCTTATTCATAAATAACGAATCAAGTTTTTGGTGTTGCTGCAAAACATAGTCAACTTTATTAATTTTACGCATCTATAATTTCAGGATCAAGTTTTTGGCGCCGTTGCCGAGGAAGACAACGGTAAATTAAATAGATTTGTTAAATTAGGAAATTTAGTGATAAAATAAATAAAATATAATTCAAAAAGAAAAAAAAATTTAAAATCCAAAAAAATCATAAAAAAATATTTTTTTCAAATTTAAAAGTACTTTTAAGAAATTTTTCTTTGCTGATTATTTTGTTTATGCAAAATATTGGATCTGAAGGTTTAATACTCTACGATTCAGAATTAGAACGTACTATTAAAAAATTTTGAAAACAACAAAAAAGAAATTAAAATTTTGAACGAAATGACGAATAATTTAGATAATCAAATAAATGAGAATCGACAAAAACCTTTAAAAGATTATGCTAATCCTACAATAGATGAACTTCATTTGACTATTCAAAATCCTAATGTTGTTGCTAATTCATTTGAGCTTAAACTTGCTATTATCCAAATGGTACAAAATAATCAATTTGGAGGAACACCTACTGAAGATCCTAACTTACTTCTTGCTAATTTTCTTGAAATTTGGGCTACTTTCAAATATGACGGAGTGTCTAATGATGCTTTTAGGCTTAGACTTTTTCCTTTCTCATTAAGGGATAAACCCAAAGCTTGGTTAAATTCATTAGCACCTGGATCTATCATAACTTGGGGAGAACTATCACACAAATTCTTAGCTAAATATTTTCCATCCTCGAAAACTGCTAAGCTTCGAAATAATATTACATCTTTTTGTCAGTTGAAGGGAAACCAATATATGAAGCTTCAGAAAGATTTAAGGATCTCCTTAAGAGATGTCCACACCATGCTTTACCAACACCATGCTTTACCAGGCTTTACCAGGTTGGTTAATAATTCAAAATTTTTATAATGGATTACTAGGATCATTTAGATATATTATAGATGCTGCTGTAGGTGGATCATTAATGTCAAAACCTTTTGATGAAGCATATTTTTTAATAGAGGGGATGGCTACTAATAATTTTCAATGGCTATCTGAACGAGTAAATCCAAAGAGAGTAGCTAGTATTCATGATTCTGATGCAATGTCTATTTTGGCATCTCAAATTGTCGCTATATCAAAGAATATTGATCAAATTGGAGTGAACTATTCTCAAATACCACCAGTGTTAGAGGAAAATTCACTAGAACAGATAATAGATACTCAATCATCTTATGTAACTATGAATGCTATAAATAATATAAATAATAATCATTATTCTAATTATTATAATCCTGGATGGAAAAATCACCTTCATCTTAGTTGGAATAATTATAACATTTTGGTGAACCCCTCACAAAATTCAAATAACCAAGGGAATCCTAACTATAGACCTTATTATCCTCTTGGATTTAACAATAACTCACAAGTTAAGGAAAAGAAGTTGATTATGGAAGAAGTGATGTTGAACATGGGAAATCAAATACAAAATCAAGGAGTTGCAATTAGGAATATTGAAAATCAATTAGGACATATTGCTACTGCACTTAGTAACAGACCTTCAGGAATTCTTCTAAGCACTGTTGAAGTTAATCCAAAAGATCAGAATAATGAGCAAATTAAAGTTATTCAATTATGAAGTGGAGACAAAAATCCAAAGAGAAACTGAAGTTGAGACGGAGAAGGTGGAAATTGAAAGTGACAATGATGAAAATAAACCAATAAAAATTTCTTTAGAAAAATCGCCACCCCTGTTTCCTCAACGATTGAAGTAGAAGAACAAACATAAACAATTTACAAAATTTTTGGAAATCCTTAAAAAGTTAACGATAAATATTCCTTTTATTGAGGCTTTGAAACAAATGCCAAGTTATGTGAAATTTATGAACGATATACTAAATAAGAAGAGGAAGTTTGTAGATCACAAGACCGTTACACTCAGTGAAGAGTGTAGCACAATTATTCAGAAAAAACTTCCTCATCCCGGTTGAATATAGTTGTGTAAAACTTATAAAATTGACTCATCTTTACAACGGTGCTAAAAACTTGATGTGATATTTTAGTAATAATAACGTTAAGCACTTAAGATTAGGATTCTATGCAAGTATACATATCGTTATCAAGTAATATAAGACTTTCTATTTAAGTTCCAAATATTGATATCATGGGGAAGGTTTAAATTTGAAATGATAAATTAACTAGGAAATTCACAAAAATCAATTGAAATTACTGTCACTAATTTTGAATGTGTAAGATGCTAACAAAAATAAATTATTAACTACTAATAAAACTTAAATGCAGAGTTTAAAAATAGTAACCACTAAATTATGTTTATGTGACGAGGTTTTCTAATATGAAAAAACATCTTTCCCACTGTAATGAGCTTTTTGGTGAAATGAGATGAGATAAATGGTTTAGGTTTGTATTAGGCCAAATAAAAGCAATTTTAATTCTCTACCCTAATTCAATGTTATAGAAAATCAGTGACTAATCTTAAGTTTAGTCCCTAAATCCGTGGCTAGGCTAGGAGGATACTGACTCCCACTTTCCTTCCACTAAAGGCTAACTCTAGCTTTAGTTTTTAAACACTAAGATCGAATTATGGATTTTTAGTCTATCGCCATAAAAATATCTCCAATTCGACACCCAACAAAGTATATTTCCTTATTTATTTGCACTTAATTCCATGAACGAAACACTCCTTCATGAACTTAAATGTGATTCTCACTCTGTTGTATAGCTCATACTCCATTTCTCGGATCATATGTTTCACAACATATTTTAACAATTTAATTGGCAAGATCGAAAAGTAAATAAAGAGCAGAGTTGAAAAATTATCACAATTTATTTTAAATTTTAACATTAGCACATCTAAATTATCTCATCATTTCACCATATCTCAGAGTAGGGAGAAAGATAAAGGAAACTACTCAAACTTCATGAGAAAGATACAACAAAACACAAATTTCATATATAAAAAATTTAAAACAACAACAATAAATAAACAACACTTATCAAAACAACACTTATCTGAAACTTTTTATTAAAGCAAATCCTTTGTAGCCTCACTTAAGAAATGTAGGAAGAAGAAATCTCTCACTTCTTAATCTCTCACTTCTCTTCCTCTTAAACACATATTCAAGAATAATTCACACTTAAAATCACCACAAAAGCTCAAAACTATAAAGACAATAACTAACAAATGACGTGGAATGTAGGCGTGTGAAGAGGAAAAACTGAGTGAGTGGAAGAATGTGAAATGATGCGAGGGGGGGGTTTCTGATCAAATTTCAGCCCTAAATAGAGCCTAGGGTCAGTTCCCCATATGTGCATCTAAAAACTCTTCAAAAAGCGTTCAAATTCATCGAATCTCTTAAAAATGGGGCCTGCACCGACACTGGTGCCATCGACACCCATTTTGGCGCCGTCGACGCCAGAGGCCATTTAATTTAATCCGTCTTCTTTGTCAAATGGCGCCTTCGGCGCCCAGTCTGGAGCCGTTGACGCTGAACAATTTTTCAAATTCTCTATTTTGACTCCAAATTTCATCTTGACTCCAAATTTCATCATCATTTTTGCTCCAAGCCCTAAAAATCAACAACCTGCAATAAAACATAAAAAATACCTTTCATTAAAGTGCAATATCACAAAAAAATAGTATAAAATAAGGGTCTAAAAATGCATATATTTTTGGTGTATCAAAATCCCCTAAACTTAAATGTTACTTGTCCTCAAGTAACTCTTTTGCTACATAAAAATATGACTTATGATAAGAATTTTAACTTCTAGATTTTCATATCTTAGATCACTAAATATAATAGTATGACTTAAGAAAAAATTAAAATAACTCCAGTTAATACTAAATGTATAAGAATATCTAGCAGTCAAGTTTAAGACTTTTGATTCTCTATTCTTTTCAAGAGAATATGCAAATTATTCATATTAAGGCTACTTAGAATATCCATATGAAAAATAACTTCATGAAACTTTACTAATAATTATGTTAATACTGAAATATAACTTTAGAAAATGTAGCGAAACCTTCTTCTTTAAGTTGATTCAAGTGAAGCTAATTTTTAATTAGGCATCTCCTCAAGCTTCTCCTCACATCTTTTTCTTTTCTTTTCTTTTCTTTTTCAAGATCATTTTCAATCTTTTTTTTTTCTTTCTTCTTCCTCTTATGTGATGATTACTATATCTGGATAGCCTTTAATGATTTTGAACTTCACTATCCTCTTCTTAAAGTTACAAACTTTTCACATTCCTTCACATTATAAATTTATATTAGCTTTAAAGATCTTTCATAAAGTTTTAATCTTTTCTTCTTACATGAATCTCTAAGATTTTTAATACTTCAAAAATATAAATTCCTTAAAATAAAAAAAAACATAGTCTTATTCTATCATACCAAATATCTTCATCTCTAACATTAACCTTTATTATTTAAAAGTTTTTACTTAAATTTACTATATATTTAAAAACATAAATATAGTTATCTAAATATAGTTATCTAAAATCTAAAGTTACCCTCTTATACCAAAGGTCATGTTAAATTTTTAAAATATTTTGAAAATATAACTAATTGAGGACAAATAAAATTAAGTTTCTTTTCTTTTAAAGAGAAAATTTTCTTCCCCCTCAAACTTAAATTTTTAAAAGATTTTGCATGAAAAACTGAAAAATAAAGGTTGAAAGAAAATATTTAATACATAAGGAAAAGACATACCTGTTGAAGGTTCTGATTTGAAACTTAACTCTAAAATATTGCAGGCGCTAATATGAAAATATATAAAACTTAAAACATTAAATAACACATAATACATATAAAAATTTGCTGAGAAAGAGTTAACTACAAATACATCCAACAAAGTAGTAAAAACTAATAACTTCCAGTAGTTTCACAAATTTACAGTTCACAACACAACATACAATAAAAATAAAGTATCACAGTTCACAAACAAACAATCTCAACAATAAAGTACAACTAAACATAAAAATAAACAAAAATCTAACTAAAGCATCACCAATCATCGTCTTCTTCTTCTTCTTCTTCCACATCCAAATTCTACTGCTGATAAGTAGGAAACTGAACTGAGTGATCACCCTTCATATATTTGACCATTGCATTATCATAAGCAGCATCATACTCGAACTTTTGTCTTATCAAATCATCATTATGAGCATTTATGACCTTCATATTTTTCATTATATTATCCAATCTCAAGATATCTCCCTGTTGGATCACCATCTGCTCCATAAGTTCCAAGATAGTAGGGTACTAGAAGTACTTAAAGTAGAAATAATATCACTGGTCCTACTTCCAGATCTCTATCCAACATGAGATTCATAAGTCTTTATATTTACCGGCCCAATATGTTTTAGAGGTTCAATCCTCTCCTCATATGCTCTATAATCAACTCCTGCCTGTTCACATAGTGTGAAGATCAGTGTAGGGTGAGCTAAAACACCAGTGGTCTCTCCTAAAGTAATAGATCGAGTGTTTTTATAAATAATAAAGCCTACATTTATCCTCATCACCTGCTGGATATAGAAGTTCAAGATGGCTCTATTCTTTGTTACCTCACTGTGATGGTTTGTTGGTATCATTCTTCCCGAAATAAAATAGTGTCAGGCCTTATATACTATATTTAACATAGAAACAAAAAAGTTTACCTTAACACCATTCTTCACTTTCCAAGTTCCTCTTCCATCAGTAAGAAAAGAAATAACCTCATCTAATGACTCATTAATAGCAGAAAACGATTTGTATTGGCAACTGTACACATCTTCTAACTGATAAAACTCGTTAATCTTCCTTAGAGTAAACTCTACCATTTTCCCATGAACAAACACATAATCTTCAAAAGTCTTCTTGAAATTGGCATAGAACTCCATCACTACACCAATAATCACCTCAGCAGTAAACTAACAAAAAATCTCCCAGTACCGAGCATTGATTAATCTTTCAACTTCTCCGCCCGGATTTTTAAATCCTTGATCAAGAATCACTTTTTTAGTTGTAAGTAGACTATTGAAGCAAATATTGGCCTTGTAGTTGTCAAACTTTCGGTCATCAAAATCTACCTTTCTCTTTCCTTTGCTCATTCTAGGTGTCATGGTATATCTAAGAAAATTTGATAAAATCAAAATAAATTCTTAAAAATTCTAAAAATCACAATGTGGAACGTCTTAAACTTAAATCTACTAAGTAAGAGTTCTTCACCAAAGGATTCACCAAAGGGTAAGAGTTCTTCACCAAAGGATTTTCTCAAAATCTTTCAAAAATTTTCTCAAAATTTTGGATCTCGGCAATGTAGGATAAATCCTTGGTGAAAATAAAAAATTTTGAGTTCAAAGTGTAGCTCTTACCTAAAGAAAATGGAATCCAAACTTCGTTTGGCTTAAATCGCCTCAAATCTAAGAAATAGCAAGCCCTAAGTGCAAAAATCGGAGGTTGAAGGTGATTCAATGGTTAAAAATGTCGTTTTACAGTGCAAATCACAAATTGTAAGGGCGTTTGGGTCGGTTCGGGTTGAGGGCGCTGACAGTGGCCAAAAAATTCATATTTTTATTTTTTTTTAAATTTCAACTTTCTCTTAATTTACTCCAAAGTTTATCTAGTCTTTTTGAACATTAATTTTCATCTTAAAATAATTCACAAGCAAGCAATTTCACAAACAACACTAAACTAACTTTTATATATGAAGATACACTTTTTGCAAATACATTTTTCTAATCACACTTCCACATCCGTAAAATAAACTAAATTATAATTCAGCATCAAAATCAAGCCACAACACTAGAACGCTGACACAAAACTATGCACAACTAAAGTCAATAGAGTTCTAAAGTAAAGTAAAGTAAATCAAATCCACACAATTACATTAAAAAAAACATAAGTATTTTAAACTAGTAAAGAGTCCAATTTCTTCAATTATTCTGCCTCATCCTCAGTGCTTTCTCCTCCTCTAATATCTTCCATAGACTGGTAATGGACATAGAAATTGTAGAAGGGTCGGTACGAGAACTGATCAGTCAAATTTTCATCGATCCATCCATTTTTCTTGAACATCTGCACCAATCCTGCTTCAATTGTCCCAGTATGATCAAAGTTCTCCTTCATTCTCCAATCTAGGTGATCATAAAAGTAGTTAAGATTTCCTATTGCATTCGTAATACTCTGAAGTTCTCTTTCTATTTTCTTCATTTTCTTCTCCAAAGCTATTGAACTTCCAACTACTGGTGGAATCAATGGTGTTGAAGCATGTGATGAATGATCAAAAATAACATCTAATGCTTCATTTCCATTCCTTATATAATTTCCATAAATAGGAATCATGGACTCCCAAGGTAATAAAAAATTTTTCCCAACTTTCATATGGAACTTGAGATTGACTGCAAAGTAGGGAAATTGTAGAAGGATGCTAAAGTCCATATATTTGCCCATTCATAATAATACCCATAACAGATTTGAAATAAATCGACCCCATATCAATGGGTTTTTTCCATTTGAATGCAATGGTTTAAAATGACACTTTATTTTGTAACTCTTTATGTAACTCTACTAATCTTCATGGTAGGGAATAATTTTGCAGATATGAAGAAATGTCATTATTTTGAAATTAGATTAAGCAGCGAAGTAGAGAAACTAATGTATCCCTCATATCTGATTTCCTAATTATCATGTTCATCCGTCAGAAAATTATATACTTTTTGCTTCATATCTTTCGTTGGGATAAAATTTGTATAATGATAGATTGGAATGTTTTCTATCATATACAAATCATTAATCCAAGCTGGAGTAAATAATACAACCTTACCTTAAACGAGGACGACTCCTTAGGTAATTCCATGTAAGTTAGCATAAAACTCCTTTACTACAGGCACTACAACTGCAACGGTAGTGTAACACAAAACTTCTCAATGCCTTTGCACAATGATTTTCTCAATCTGTGAACTTGGATTACTCACTCCATGGTTGACAAAGCCTCTCTCCTTGATAAGTCTCTTCTTCGTGATGACTTTGTCATGTAATCTCTGTGTGTCAAAACTGATAAACTTTCTTCTATTGAAAACTCCATACCTTGAAGTATTTATGGAATTGGAAATCATGGAATTCAAAATTAGGAAGTATTTGGACGTCCAAAACAGTTCTTAGGACTTTAAAAATAACTCCTAATGGTTATTGAGGAGCGAAATTCCGCCAAAGTCCATCGAAACTGCTCTATTCGTGGAAAATTGCTCGGGAAGACATCGACGCTCCTAATGGCGATGTTGGCACCATGGTCCAATAAGCGGGCGTTGTCGGTGCCCATTCTGACGTCGTCAGCGTTAGAGGCCAATTTCACGTCTTTTAATTTTTTTTTTATTCAATTCGATTCCAAATTTTCCTCCAATACCAATATTTGTCTTAATTTATGATATATAAAATTGTGTAGGACTTAAAAAAACTATTACTTTCTAATACATAAATACACTTATTAAACAAAATAGTAATATATAGATATATATATTTACATATGGGTTGCCTCCCACAAAGCTCATGGTTTAACGTATTCAGCCCGACATATTATTTGTTTAGTTGGGTTGACTTAACATTAAAACTTCTTTAAATGTGGTATGCGTCCTTATGCGGTATGCGTCCTTCATAATAATGTTTCAATCGATGCCCATTAACTTTAAATATCTTTTCAGTTTTAGGATCCTTAATAACAACAGTTCCATAATGATAGATTTTAATTATTTTAAATGGTCCTAACCATATAGATTTCAATTTTCCTGGAAATAATCTCAATCTTCTCTTATATAATAAAACTTTTTGTCCATGTTCAAACTTCTTCTTAATAATCTTTCAATCATGTCATATTTTCATATTCTCTTTATAGATTTTTGCATTATCATATGCTTCATTTCTAATCTCCTCAAGTTCATTGAGTTATAATAATCTTTCATCACCAGCATCTTTTAGATTAAAATTAAATTCCTTAATAGCTCAAAATGTTTTATGCTCCAATTCTACTGGTACATGTTTTTTCAAAAATAAGTCTATTTGGGGACATTCCTATAGGAGTCTTATAAGAAATTCTGTATGCCCATAATGCAGTATCTAACTAGCAGACTAATCTAATTTATAGAGATTTACAACTTTTTCTAAAATTCATTTTATTTCACGATTTGATATTTTTGCTAGACCGCTAGTTTGAGGTTGATAAGTAGTAGAGAATCTATGTATAATATCATATTGTTTAATTAATTTTTTGATTCTCTTATTCCTAAAATGAGATCCTCCATCAATAATAATTACTCATGGCATTCCATATCTTATAAAAATATTTTTATTTAAAAATTTAGAAACACTCCGAGCATCACATTTAGGTACAACAAGAGCTGCAATCCATTTAGACATATAATTAACAACAACTAATATATATAAGTTTCCAAATGAAGGCATATATGGTCCCATAAAATCTAATCCCCACACATCAAAAATTTCAACTTCTAATGTGTAATTTAGAGGCATTTCATTTCTTCTAGAAATATTTCCTACTCACTGACATCTATCACATGTTTTAATTTATTCGTTAACATTTTTAAAGGCCGATAAAATCCAGCTTGCAAAATTTTATATGTTGTTCTATTTGTTCAGAAATGTCCTCTAAATTCAGAATCATGACATCTTTCAATTATTTGTTGAGTTTTTTCATAAGACACACATCTTCTAATATTTAGATCTTTACATTATTTATATAAATATGGGTCATCCTAAAAATATAATTTTAAATCATATATAAATTTCTTTAATTGTTGATTCTTAATATCTAGTGGTAGAATACCACTTACTATATAATTTACTATATATAATATACTATATTGGCATACCATGGTATATTCATTTCATCAATATTATATAATTTTTCATCAAGGAAATTTTTAAAATTTCATTTACAAAATCAATTAATATTTCTTTTTCTAGTCTAGACAAATGATCAACTAATGATCAACTATTTGATTATCATTTCCCTTTCTATCAACTACAGTAAAATCAAACCCTTGCAATAGAAGTATCTATTTAATTAATCTTGGTTTAGCATCCTTCTTTTGTATCAATTATTTAATAGTAACATGATCTGTATACATTATACATTTAG
The DNA here is from genome assembly GCF_001263595.1 of Phalaenopsis equestris. NCBI lineage: Eukaryota > Viridiplantae > Streptophyta > Magnoliopsida > Asparagales > Orchidaceae > Phalaenopsis > Phalaenopsis equestris. The sequence goes on along the minus strand of NW_018165628.1, from coordinate 662,207 downwards.
CTCCAATCTAGTAAGTTCTAAATTTATCAAAGGCATAAACAATAGCTTATAACTCTCTTTTAGTTGTAGTGTAGTCAATTTGAGCATCATTTAGAATTTTAGTAGCATAATATATTACTTTAAAAACTTTGTTTAAAAACTTTGTTGTGCCGTGCCTTTGTCATAAAACAACTCTAATAGCATAATCACTAGCATCACACATTATTTCAAATGGTTTCTCCCAATTAGGTAGGATTATTATTGATGCAGCTAAGTGCAGTGATTAATTTTTCTTTTAATAGTTCAAATGCTTTTATGCATTCCTCGTTAATTTCAAATTTCACATCTTTTTCTAAAAGTTGGCATAATGGCTTAGTTATTTTAGAAAAAAAAATTTTGTAACACCTGTATAAACCAGCATGTCCTAAAAAACTTCTTGCCCCTTTAACATTAGTCAGAGGTGATAATTTTTCAATAACTTGAATTTTTGCAGGATCTATTCCATGCCATTTTCAGAAATTTTATGCCCAAGTACAAATCCTCCTGCAACCATAAATTGAAATTTTTCCCAATTTAATACTAGGTTGATTTTTTCACAGGATTCTAGAACTTTTTCTAAATTCTTTAAACATAATTCAAATGAAGTCCCGAACATAGAGAAATCATCCATAAATACTTTTATTCCATGTTCAATCAAATTACTAAATATTGACATAATACATTTTTGAAATGTTGTAGGTGCATTGCATAGTTCAAAAGACATTCTATGAAAAGCAAATGTTCCACAAGGGCTTGTAAATGTTGTCTTGTCTTGATCCTCAGGATCAATTAGAATTTGACGATCCATCTAAAAAGTAGTAATATGTGTTTTTAACCAATCTATCCAACATTTGGTCTAGAAAGAGTAAAGAAATGTGATCTTTCCTGTTGGTCAGAATTTTCTATAATCTATACAAATTTGCCAATCAGTAACTTGTCTTACTCGAATTAATTCATTTTTCTCATTTACTTCAACGGTCACTCCTTTCTTTGGAACACAGTGAATTGGGCTCACCCAAGCATTGTATGAATCAGCATCTAGCCATTTTAAATTTCTTTTTTAACAACTTCTTTCATTATTGGGTTTAATCTCCTTTAAGGATCTGTTTTAGGTTCATATTGATCATCTAATAGAATTCTATGCATACAAATTGAAAGACTAATTCCTTGAATATCTGCTAAAGTTCATCTAAAAACCTTTTTATATCTTTTTAACATTTCTATTAATTATTGTTCTTGAACTTCAGTTAACTCAGAATATACAGTAACATGCAATGTAGATGAATCTCCTAAAAACACATATTTTAAATGAGCAGGTAATACTTTTAGTTCAAGTTTAGGTGGTTTAATATTTGAAAGAATAAAATTTTTCTATTTTTTACCAATAAATCTAAAGTTTCAAATTTATCATGAATATAATCTAAATTTTCTTCTTTTATTTCATTCTTATTCTCCCTAAATTCTTCTATTTTTCTATTTTTTACCAATAAATCTAAAGTTTCAAATTTATCATGAATATAATATAAATTTTCTTCTTTTATTTCATTCTCATTCTCAATAAATTCTTCTTTCTTTAATTTTTCTTCAAACTCTTTCTTAAATTGCTCATTACATAGATAATCATGCTCTTTCTTAGCATTCTTATTCGGTTACCCATTCTACATAGGGTCCGAACTGAGCACCATTCTACGGATATGCTCGTTTTTCTCACTTTAGATGAGTGTCATGTATTCCCTCTTATGGGATATATTTTAGTTTGTGCCTTATGGCTAGACACCAGTTGATTCGTACACTCTATTTTACCCAACCCTTCATATGTGGCTCGATTGACCAAGGTCAAGTTTGATTAATACCTCTTTTATGCGGGAAAGTTGTGCCTCTTTCCTTGACACCGTTATTTGGTTGAGCACCCCGTGTGGCTCTGAATTAGAGTTTCCCACTCACTTCAAATGAGTGTGGTGTTTTCCCCTTTGAGGAATGTTTTCTGGGTCAGCCTGAGAGCTACATACCTTGTGGTTGGAAAGTTACTTTTTGACCAACCATTCTCGGATATTGTAGTATTTTCCCAGCAGAATTTATTCTACCAAATCTCTGGTAGCGGTACCATATATGGGGTTGGTATGTTCTAATCATCCACTCTCTTTGATAATTCAATTTGATATGTCACACCAGATCATTTCTGATAATGACTTAAGCCAGAGATAAAAATATATATGCCAATAAAAAATATATATATGAATGGCATGGAATGCTCTCAGTAGCTCCGTGGGTATGTTGTACAACAAATCATACACCCACCCTTTTCTATGCTTTATACTTACCCCTCTGACCGTAGTCGGTGGTGGTAATTTTTCGATAAATTGAATTTTTGCAGGATCTACTTCCATCACTTCCAGGCCATTTTCAGAAATTTTATGCCTAAGTACAATTCCTCTTGCAACCATAAATTAGACATTTTTCCCAATTTAGTAGTAGGTTGATTTTTTTACATAATTCCAAAACTTTTTATAAATTATTTAAACATTACTTCCATTTCATGTTCAATCAAATTATAAATATTAACATCATACATCTTTGAAATGTTGCAGGTGCATTGCATAGTCCAAAAGGCATTCTACGAAAAGCAAATGCTCCATAAGGGCTTGTAAATGTTGTTTTATCTTGATACTCAGGAGCAATTGTAATTTTATGATAACTGGTATATCCATCTGAAAAGCAGTAATATTTGTTTCCAGCCAATCGATCCAAGATTTGGTCTAGAAAGGGTAAAGGAAAGTGATTTTTCCTGGTGGCCATGTTTAATTTTCTATAATCTATACAAATTTGCCAATCAGTAACTTGTCTTACTCGAATTAATTCATTTTTCTCATTTACTTCAACAATCACTACTCCTTTCTTTGGAACACAGTGAATTGGGCTTACCCAAGCACTATCTGAAATATGATATATAATTCCAGCATCTAGCCATTTTAAATTTCTTTTTTAACAACTTCTTTCATTATTGGGTTTAATCTCCTTTAAGGATCTGTTTTAGGTTCATATTGATCATCTAATAGAATTCTATGCATACAAATTGAAAGACTAATTCCTTGAATATCTGCTAAAGTTCATCTAAAAACCTTTTTATATCTTTTTAACATTTCTATTAATTATTGTTCTTGAACTTCAGTTAACTCAGAATATACAGTAACAGGAAATGAAGATGAATCTCCTAAAAACACAGAATCTCCTAAAAACACATATTTTAAATGAGCAGGTAATACTTTTAGTTCAAGTTTAGGTGGTTTAATATTTGAAAGAATAAAATTTTTCTATTTTTTACCAATAAATCTAAAGTTTCAAATTTATCATGAATATAATATAAATTTTCTTCTTTTATTTCATTCTCATTCTCAATAAATTCTTCTTTCTTTAATTTTTCTTCAAACTCTTTCTTAAATTGCTCATTACATAGATAATCATGCTCTTTCTTAGCATTCTTATTCGGTTACCCATTCTACATAGGGTCCGAACTGAGCACCATTCTACGGATATGCTCGTTTTTCTCACTTTAGATGAGTGTCATGTATTCCCTCTTATGGGATATATTTTAGTTTGTGCCTTATGGCTAGACACCAGTTGATTCGTACACTCTATTTTACCCAACCCTTCATATGTGGCTCGATTGACCAAGGTCAAGTTTGATTAATACCTCTTTTATGCGGGAAAGTTGTGCCTCTTTCCTTGACACCGTTATTTGGTTGAGCACCCCGTGTGGCTCTGAATTAGAGTTTCCCACTCACTTCAAATGAGTGTGGTGTTTTCCCCTTTGAGGAATGTTTTCTGGGTCAGCCTGAGAGCTACATACCTTGTGGTTGGAAAGTTACTTTTTGACCAACCATTCTCGGATATTGTAGTATTTTCCCAGCAGAATTTATTCTACCAAATCTCTGGTAGCGGTACCATATATGGGGTTGGTATGTTCTAATCATCCACTCTCTTTGATAATTCAATTTGATATGTCACACCAGATCATTTCTGATAATGACTTAAGCCAGAGATAAAAATATATATGCCAATAAAAAATATATATATGAATGGCATGGAATGCTCTCAGTAGCTCCGTGGGTATGTTGTACAACAAATCATACACCCACCCTTTTCTATGCTTTATACTTTGACCCTCTGGGTCCGACAGTCCTTCCTTTGAAGGTTGACTAGTCTTCTTAGTGGGCATGTGGTACGACATATCGTACACCCACCCTTTTGTGTGTGTTATTGCACGTAAGAGAGGTCTTGAACATCTCTTAAAACTGATTTCTGAATTGCCACACAGGCATAGTGAAAGTCCTACAGGCGGCTTATACCTGGCGCAACCAGTAATCAGTGTAAGAGAAGTTAAGTACTTCTCTTATCTTTTTTTCTACAGTTCCTCGCTTCGAGCGGGTCTGAACGAGCATGTCCTGCCCATTATAAATGAGTGTGGTAGATACGTTTTTTCCCCACTCACTCTAAACGAGAGTGGAAGATAACCTCTTTTTAGAGGATCTGAGCTTAGTTTCATGACTAGGCATTCCCTCGTTAGCATATCTTGCATAGCTAACCTTTTGCAATATATCGATTGATGAAAATCAATTTCGATTGATATTTATCTTATGTAGGAAAACCATGCCCTTTCCTAGCATTCTGCTTTGATTACATTTTCTACATAGTGTCTCAACCCAGCACCTTTATACGGATATGCTCGTCCCGCTCACTTCAGATGAGTGCAGTGTATTCCCTCTTATGGGACATGTTTGGCTTTTTCCTTATGGCTAAACACCATTTGGTTGGTACACTCTATGTTGTCCAACCCTTCTCAGGTGTCTTAATTGTCCGAGGTCAAGTTTGATTGATACCTTTTTGTGCGGGAAGCTATGCTCCATTCCTCGCCACCTCTATTCGGTTGAGCGCCCCGCGTGGGTCCAAATTAGAGTTTCCACTCACTTCAAATGAGTGTGGTGTTCTCCCCTTTAAGGGATGTTTTTTTCTAGGTTAGCCTGAGGGCAACATACCCTTGTGCCAACTATTCTTAGATACTACAGCAATTCCACAGTGGAATTCATTCTATCATATCTTTGGTAGCAGTATCATATATAGGGTTGGTATGTTTTCTTCATCCACCCTCTTAGGTCATGCCTCTGCGGCCTTAGAACCTATTTTCGTGGTTATGCCTCTACGGCCTCTGAACCACTAGCTTGAGTTATGCCTCTATGGCCTCTGAACTCATTCCTAGGTTATGCCTTTACGACCTCTGAACCTATTTTCTAGGTTATGTCTTTATGACCTTTGAACATTTTTTTGTGGTTATGCCTCTGCGGCCTCTAAACCACCCTCTTAGGTTATGCCTTTATGACATCTGAACCTATTTTCTAGGTTATGTCTTTGTGACCTCTGAACCTATTTCTCTGGTTATGCCTCTACAGCCTCTGACCCACCCTCCAAGGTTATGCCTCTTTCGTGGTTATGCCTCTACGGCCTCTGAACCACTAGCTTGAGTTATGCCTCTATGGCCTCTGAACTCATTCCTAGGTTATGCCTTTACGACCTCTGAACCTATTTTCTAGGTTATGTCTTTATGACCTTTGAACATTTTTTCGTGGTTATGCCTCTGCGGAGTCTAAACCACCCTCTTAGGTTATGCCTTTATGACATCTGAACCTATTTTCTAGGTTATGTCTTTGTGACCTCTGAACCTATTT
>NW_018165628.1:653301-656202 GCF_001263595.1 Phalaenopsis equestris | reverse complement strand
TTATGCCTTTATGGCCTCTGAACCTATTTTCTAGGTTATGTCTTTATGACCTCTGAACCTATTTTTGTGGTTATGCCTCTGCGGTCTCTAAACCACCCTCTTAGGTTATGCCTTTATGGCCTCTGAACCTATTTTCTAGGTTATGCCTTTGTGACCTCTGACCTATTTTCATGGTTATGCCTTTACGGTCTTTGAACCACTAGCTTGAGTTATGCCTCTATGGCCTCTGAACTCATTCCTAGGTTATGCCTTTGGGGCCTCTGAACCTTTTTTCGTGGTTATGCCTCTGCAGCCTCTGAACCACCCTCTTAAGTTATGCTTTTATGGCCTCTGAACCTATTTTCTAGGTTATGCCTTTGTGACCTCTGACCTATTTTCATGGTTATGCCTTTACGGTCTTTGAACCACTAGCTTGAGTTATGCCTCTATGGCCTCTGAACTCATTCCTAGGTTATGCCTCTGGGGCCTCTGAACCTTTTTTCGTGGTTATGCCTCTGCAGCCTCTGAACCACCCTCTTAAGTTATGCCTTTATGGCCTCTGAACCTATTTTCTAGGTTATGTCTTTATGACCTCTGAACCTACTTTTGTGGTTATGCCTCTGCGGTCTTGAAACCACCCTCTTAGGTTATGCCTTTATGGCCTCTGAACCTATTTTCTAGGTTATGTCTTTATGACCTCTGAACCTACTTTTGTGGTTATGCCTCTGCGGCCTCTGAACCACCCTCTTAGGTTATGTCTTTATGGGCTCTGAACCTATTTTCTAGGTTATGACTTTGTGACCTCTGAACCTATTTTCGTGGTTATGACTTTACGGCCTCTGAACCACTTGCTTGAGTTATGCCTCTATGGCCTCTGAACTCATTCCTAGGTTATGCCTCTACAACCTTTGAGTCTATTTTCGTGGTTATGCCTCTACGGCCTCTGAACCACTAAATTGAGTTATGCCTTTATGGCCTCTGAACTCATTCATAGGTTATGCCTTTATGACCTCTGAACCTATTTTTATGGTTATGCCTTTACGGCCTCTGAACCACCTCCCGTGGTTATGCCTTTATGGCCTCTGAACCACCCTCTTAGGTTATGTCTTTACGGCCTCTGAACCTATTCTCTAGGTTATGCCTCTATGGCCTCTGAACCTACTTTTGTGGTTGACTTGTTTCAACTGGCTAGCCACACCCTCAACCATACCTTGTCCAGTTTATCTGGCTTGGTTGAGGTTTTCTTATAGCCTCCTCTTGGGTTGTCACCTCGACTACCAGACGAGCTTTTCTTTTGAGGATGCTGCCAATAAGTGCACTGTGCCTCACCGGCGCAGCCCACTCGCAGCACACTTGTTGGGGGTCCTTTGTTGGCATCGTATGTCATGTGTGTTTGGGAAGTCGATATTACTTAAGGAGGGCGTTCATGTCGTTAACACTTCGAATACGGGCTAAAAATACTCAAAATATCATTTTGGATTGTTTGCTGAAAAAATGGTCTGAACGACCTCGAACGACAAAATAGACCACGCGAGTGAGTCCGAAATGTCGATTTCGCTTAGGACGGACGCTCGTTGGACCACGGTTTCGCGTGTGGGCTAAAAATATGTGAATTTTTATTTTCGTCCCGATTGCTAAAATAAGTGGTCCGAACGACCCCAGACGACGAAACGGACAGTGCGATCGCGGTATTTTCTGTTTAAAATATCTCTCCGCATATTCATTGGTAGCATTTCATATTTTTCTGTTTCAATTCATTATTACAGTTGCTAAAATGTGCTTTATTTTGCTCACAGGATATTTGTCGGGACGTACTTGAATCAACAGGGTACAGTTGTGGTTTCTGACTAACGTATTAGGAATTATTATTATTTTTTAAAATTTAAATTGGGTTGTTAATCTATTGTCTGAAAATGACAGAACTAGAAGCAGCTCCAGCGCTCTTACAAAACATGTTGAGCAGATCTCTTCCACTGCTACAGACATAATGAGCAATCATACAACGTTTCAAGATGGACCATTTAATCTGCGTTTGAATATCAATGTGCATGAAGTTCAGCATTACTCTCCCTCACCTGCTATTTCGTGTGTGGAGGCTCCTCCTGTTATTGGTCATGTTTCTCAAATAACTATTCCAGAACCAAACAAATTGCATGTCGAATCATGTGACACGTCCTCAACATCCAAGGTTACAAAAGATGTGCATATAGTGAGTGCACAGAACTTCACTCACTTCTACTTTGTTTATCATGGCGTCATTTATGCCTTTTTCATTGCATTGAATTCCAAACTGTGGCATATGGGAGTTATTTCTGTTTATTTGCATTTTCATAATTTGATATATTTATTTGATCCTTATCCGTTCATGTCTTTATTTGATTTTATTCTTCAGTCTGCTGGTCTGATGGAACAGTTTATGGAACTTGCTAAGGACAACACTAAGAAGGATTTGGAGACTTGTGGAATAGAAATAACTATTCCACAAGTCTTGTGGATTTGGAGACTTGTGGATTTTTAAGAATAGATCTATCAGAGAAGTTAATTTCGCTACGATGACGTGATCGGAAAAAAGACGCAGAGAGATAATAATAATAATAATATTATTATTATTATTATTATTATTATTATTATTAAAAAAAAGATTTTCCTTTTTCTTAAAAAAGCTGCGTAACTCTCCTCCCTCTCTCCTCTCTCCTCCCTCTCTCCTCTATTCTCTCTCCCAAAAAAATAAAGAAATGATTTAAAAAAAGGAAACGAAAAGGATTTCCCTCTCTTATCCTCCGCATCTTCTCACAGCCACCCCTCGGGATCGCGAAACCAACTCCTCCCCAATCGCGAACCTTGCTCCTTAGCGCCCGAGCCTCACCGGCCCTCCTCCTTGTCGCCGGTGAAGACCAACGCCATCCCCGGGCCTCCTCCTGC
>NW_018165628.1:651980-653243 GCF_001263595.1 Phalaenopsis equestris | reverse complement strand
CCTCCGACGCCTTAAACTCGCTGGCGGCGCCTCATCAGCCAATGCCACCTTCTTCTTCTTCTTCTTTTTCTTCTTCTTCTTCTCTACCTTATATTTCTTCTTTTTCTTCTTTTTCTTACCTTCCCTCCATTTACTTCTTCCTCTTCGCTGGATCTTTTCCTCCTCGCCGTTTTACTTTCATGGCGGCCGGATATTTCGCCGAAGAACATTTTGACGTCGTTGGATAGCAAACGTTCCCACTGTTTGATTAGATACTGGCATCTTTTACCTCATGGGTTACACTCCTTTGCCATCATCGAGCAACCTCCCTCGCAAAGGTATATTTTGATTATATTTTTATGTGACAAAATTAGTTATTTTTGGGTATTTTGTAGACCTCACTGATTATGGTCTCCTATTCTCCTCATTGCATGATTCATTGTGGGATACACTGGAGCGCAGACTGAACGTCGATGGTTTAGAGCAAGTAGGCTTGGAGCAAGTAAAGAGAACGCGCCTGCAACCTTTGCGGTGGTGAGATCCCCTAAACTCTTAGCTAGCCTTAAGTTTAGTGGTGTCCAGGCGTGTGGGTTCGATCGCCCACACGGGGTGCGCGCGCCGGCGTGGGTCGGCGCGACAACGTAATTGCATGATGGATTGTTGATTTCCTAGAGCTAACCTTTAGGTTAGGACTTCTAGCGCGTAACCAAACACCCTGCGTAGAGCCTAGTGTCTTTCAGACCCGTTCTCTTTACTTGCTCCAAGTCGTTGACATCCAGTCCGCGCTCCAGTGTATCCCACAATGAATCATGCAACGAGGAGAATAGGAGATAGGAAGCAGTGAGGGATACACTGGAGCGCGGGCTCGATTCTGGAGGAGTTCGTGAAATGGGAAAAGCTTTGTAGCTAGCACATTTCGCAACATCGGGGAGAAACTCCCCACATTTCCCCACCAAAATAAGAGGTGGCGGTGCCGCATTTCCAAGGGTCTAAGGGTCTAAACCTTAGGTTTCCTAGGTGAGGTCGTTAGTACGAGCGTGACTCGCTATCATTTGTGATCATTTGCACCTCATTGTTTGCATGTGTGTCTTGCATTGTTACATATTGTGTGTCATATATCATACTTGCACTTGCACTTGCATCTTATATCTTGCACGTTGCACTAGCACTTGCATCTTATATCTTGCACCTGCACCTGCACCGACACTATATATATCCACTTGTGCCTCGATCGGTTATCGCAAACCGGTCACATCACTTGTGTTTCAGCCGGCCACCCCCATC
>NW_018165628.1:651005-651970 GCF_001263595.1 Phalaenopsis equestris | reverse complement strand
CACAATACTTTGGTTTGACTTTGGTTTGACTAGATGCTCCATCTGGATCGACCTACCACTTGCTCCTTTGCATGTTATGTATGTGCATGCATATTTTTGTCTGCATAATTGATACCATCTACTTGTGTTGCATTCCTTCGGGTAGCTTCGGGTCACTGCCTTACCGGTATACCCTCTTTTCGGGCCCCTGCCGCTACGACATGCCTACCTTCTGGTCATTGACTTACCGACATAACCTCTTTTCGGGCCGCTGCCGCCATGGCATGCTCATTCCTTCGGGTCACTGTCTTACCAGCATACCCTCTTTTCGGGCCGCTGCCGCCACAGCATGTTCATTCCTTCGGGTCACTTCCTTACCGGCATACCCTCCTTTCGGGCCGCTGCGACTGCGGTATGCCCATTCCTACGAGTCACTATCTTACCAACATACTTTTTATCACTACTTATATGTCTACTTATATGTTTGATTTGCCGTTTGATTTGCCTGCATTAGCATTTTCATTTGCATGTTTGCATGGATAGCGAGCCAGGGCTATTAGGAAAGTGACCCTGTGTTGGTCACGATGCCTTAACGAGCATTGCTTGCTAGGTTGATCCAAGTGAGCAATGCGAGTTAAGTCATCGGGATTGACACTAGTATGACTGTGCTAAAGATCTAATAGATCTAACTTGTTTCACCATTCTTCGTGACATCCTTTAGATCCTTTGGATCTTTAGGATGGGGCCGGTATGACAACCCCGTAAAAGTCATATTATTCCTAGACTTACCCCCCACTTAGATACTACGTTGATGCACTTTTTTGTTAGATGGTGTGCTAGGCTAGAATTTAGGGTGCTAGATAGTCTTTTTGATGTCTGGCTATTGTTCTCTGTTGGATTCATTGCCCTAGCCAGGTATCTTTCTTTTGCATTATGCTTGTGATGTGTCTGCATGTTGCATATGTGTGGTAGTGTGTTAGGGCGTT
>NW_018165628.1:645039-650870 GCF_001263595.1 Phalaenopsis equestris | reverse complement strand
CATGGCTTGCATGTGATTTTCCCGCTGATATTTTCCCGCTGATACTTGTTTCCATGCAGGATTGAGTCTTTTTCTTTTCTCTATGTATTTTTTTTAGAGTCTAGGAGAGTCCTGTAGTAAAAATAAGATATGGGTACGGGTTCCGAGTCGTTAGCACTGGAACCACGTGGAGGGAACCCGGAGCGGATGCTCGTGCCCCGTATCTTAATTCTCTATTTTATATTGATGTATAGAATTAGGACGCCTTTTTCTTTTCTGGGATATGTTGCCAACGCAGCGGCACCGACCTGTTTATTATTTTGGTTTGACTTGTTTTGCTTTATTTTTGCATCATGTTGAATGTCTGCACTTGCATGTGTTTTTCTTATTTTCTTTCTGTGTTTTATCTGGGATTTCACGAAACAACATAGGCTCATTAAGGACCCTAAAATTGTAATTTTCTACAAAATTCTAAATAAAATATTCAAGATAATTAAAATTTAGGATTAAAATATTCAGGATTTAAAAATTGTAACATTTACTTTCTTGCATATATTAATAGGTCCTCCACAATACTTAGGATCATTCTAGATAACTACATTCATATTTGCATGTCCCGAGGAGGAGTCCTCGTATTTTTCCAACCTGACTGGCCCAACATACCTTCATATAGGTGGTTGTCAGTGCGCCTAGGGTGTTAGAAGGCTCCCGATGGGGTATAAGTCCTTTTGTGTGGAGCGTTTCCAGCTTTGTAGCTGAACCTCCACTTTCTCTTCTTTCTTGAGGCGTCCTTGCTACTTCGGTAGGTATAAGTCCCACCTCTTGGAGCTCCAGCTTGTAGTCATAGGATAGAGTTTCCTTCCTCTGATCTTAGGGCTACCGAGGTTCCCGTGGATGATGCAATTCACGGATTGCTGACCGAGATTTCAGGACGTGTTGGGTCGACTACCTTCACGACCAGGTAGACTTAGGGTCCTAGTAACTGTGTATGACGGGTTCGTGGTACCACGACCCAGTTACCTCTACCTTTTAGGATCACTCTAACTTCCTTTTTGTTGAGCCCCTTTGAGCCCTGTCGCTCCTTGACATCGTTGATATCACCTTGACAGCCCGATGCCGATGAGCTGCTGCCCATCTGAGATACGATGATTTGTCCTCTGCCCTTTAGCCCGGACGTGCTTTCACATATTGAGATATCCCCGTCAAGATGATTTAGGTTAGTTCATGGGCCTCGTGTGCTGATTAGCCACTACCCACTCGGGATGTGAGAGATTCACTCTCTGCTCGATTGCTTAGCGTAATCTTTGAAGCATTAGGGTTGTTCCCACACGGAATAACCTTCCTTTGATTGCCTATACCCCAGGTTTATGATAATATGAAGTGAAACTCCTTTTATCGAGAGTATTCTTGGGTATCCCCTAAGATGTAATTAACCAGTAGGAACACGTTCCTCTGGGAGTGCTCTTGCCCCCATAACATGTATATACCCCTGCCTCTCTGGTTATGGGTAGTCTATGTAGATACTTCTTTCGCGGATATTGATTTAAGATGCGTTCGTCCAATCTTGTTTGGGCGGACATTCTTAACCTATCTTTGTGAGGTTTATCGCACGTAGACTCTCCACGTTTTACTTTTTGTCTTATTTGTCATTTTATCGTATGTCTCTTCTTATTTGATTCCTCTCCTCTTCGAATCATTTATATGGTTCGGGGGGGGAGATTTATTTGAATGAGGGAAGTATACGACGATTGACAAGCTAGCGACTCCTTTTAAAATAAAAAAGAGAAAAATGAACGGAAAATAAATACCTCAGAAAAGAAGAAAAAGTGGAGGTTTAGCTACAAAGCTGAAAATGCTCAAAAGAAAAGGGCTTACACCCCGTCTGGGTTGGGGAGCCTTCTAACAACATAAGCACATTAGACAACCACCAATATGAAAGTATGATGGGCTAGTCAGGTTAGAGAAGCATGGGGACTCCTCCTCGAGACATGCAAATATGAATGCAATTATCTAAAGAGGTCTTTAAGTATTGTGGAGGCCCCATTAATACATTCAATATATGCAAGAAAGTAAAAGTTGCAATTTTTAGATCATGAATATTTTAAACCTAAATTTTAATTATCTTAAATATTTTATTTAGGATTTTGTAGAACATTAAGAATTTAAGACCTAAAGAGCCTATATTTAATCGTGAAATCCTAGATAAATTACAGAAAAAAAAGGAAAACACATGCAAGTGCAGCCATGCAACATGATGCAAAAAGAAAAACAAGCTAAATCAAAATAATAAACAGACCGGTGCCGCTGGGTGGGTAACATATCCCAGAAAAAAAAAATGCGGCCAGACTCCACATATACATGCCCGATCATAATTCTACACATCAATATAAAATGCAGAATTAAGATACGGGGCACGAGCATCTGCTCCTGGTCCCCTCCAAATGGCTCCTACGTCAAACGCCTCGGAACCCATGCTTGTATCTTATTTCAGCTATAGGACTCTTCTAGACTCTAAAGCTACATAGGAAAAAAGAAAAAGACTCAATCCTGCATGAAAACAAGTGTCACCAGGAAAGCTCACATGCAAATAACGTATAATGAACCATGCTTTAAAAGTGGGGGAGCTAAATAGCACTTGCAAGCAAAAGGGTCAGAAATCAGCACATGTTACCCAATCGAGGTACCTGTGTGTGTGTGTGCATATAAATAGGCATGGCTCCTTGCAGAAGAATGCCCTAACACACTACCATACATATGTAACATGCAGTCACACCACAAGCATAATGCAAAAGAAAGATGCATGGCTAAGGCAACCAACCTAGCAAAGAATAATAGTCATACATCAAAAAGACTATCTAGCACCCTAAATCCTAGCCTAGCACACCATCTAATGAAAAGTGTGTCAACCTAGTATTTAAGTGCGGGGTAAGTCTGAGTATAGTATGAATTTGACAGGGTGACCATACCATCCTAAAGATCCAAAGAATCTAAAGGGTGTCACAAAAAGCACTGAAACAAGTTAGATCTATTAGATATTTAGCACAGTCATACTCGTGTCAATCCTGATGAATTAAATTGCTTTGCTCGCTGGGATCAACCTAGTAAACAATGATTGTTAAGGAATCACGACCAACACAGGGACCCTCTCCTAATGAGTATGACAAGCCGTCGAGGAAAGGGCAAACAGACAATCATGCAGAAAGCCCACATTGTGACTGCTCGACCAAAGTACAAGGCAATCACAACGGGCGCCCAAAGGAGCAAACACACACCATACAAATGAATGCAAGGATGCTACATGCAACATGACACACAAACGAGATGTACCGGTAAAACAGGTTACCTATAAAGAGGAATTATACCTACCCAGGGACCCGGGGTATCATGCAACTAGCAGACACCAGCTATAAGTGAGTTTGCATCAAGTAAAATAATACCTATAAAGAGGAATTACACCCTACCTGAGAGGTACTCACCGAGCACACATGCAAACATGCAGGATATGCAACATACATATGAAAAGTGCACTAAAGTGGTGAGGATGAGTATGTCGTGACGACAGTGAGTCAAAAGGGGCAGGCATGCCGTAGCGGCAACGACCCAAAAGATGAGTATGTTAAAGAGGCAGTGACTCAGAGATGGACATATCGTAGCGGTAGTGCCCCGAACAAATGGATGTGCCAAGGAGGCAGTGACCCGAGGATGGAGTGGTGATCCTCACAGAGGAGAATCACACCTTTGCAAATGAAAAATGCTAACACATATGGAGTACAACATGCAAACAAACGAACATGCAATATGATCATGCACAACATGCAATAACATGTAATATGATGCGAGTGATCAGTTGACTGGGTTGTGGTGACCAATCGAGTCAAAGTGGTGGGTCTACTAAGTCTGGGCAGCCAGTCGATGGTCGGTCGACCGGGCCGGGGTGGTCGGTCCAACCAAAGTGATCAAGTGATTGTGCATATAACATGCAATATGATCAACACGCAATAATGCATCAAACGGTTCATGAAAATGCAATGAAACCCAACCACTCGACGACACGTCAAACTTGTCCTAACGACCTCGCATAGGTACCTAGGGTTGACGCACTTCGATCTGCGACATCGTCTCCTCCAACTTTAGCATGACAATGTATAAGGTTTCCCCTCCGATTTCTTGTAGGGGAAACTCTCCACTGTTTGTATGGCGGACTAGCTGCAAAGCTTTTTTTGATCTACAAATGTTGACGATCTTGTATGACAGACTAGCTACGAAGCTTTTTTTGTCCTCTAAGATCAAACTCAACTAATCCCTCCAAGGGAGATTAAGAGCGCCAAAATCATGGAAAATTAGGATTCCAACCCAACGGGATAAAGATCTAAGGCTCACAATAAAAAGGAGACACTCAACTCTACGGGGTGTTTGGCTGTGCATGGGAAGTCCTAACCTAAATGCTAGCTCTAGGAAATAACCAATCAATCACATAAGTACGTTGACGTGCCGACTCACGCCGGTGCACCCACCCCGTGTAAACAATCGAATCCACATGCCTAGACACCACTAAAACCTAAGGTCAGGTAGGAGTTAGAAAATTTCACCACCGTGACAGTTGCAGACACATTCTCTTTGCTTGCTCCAAGCTGTCGATGTCCGGTCCATGCACCGATGTGCCTCGCAGAAAAGGAGGAATATGCATAGGATTGAGGGCAAGGGAGATAAGAATCAGTGAGGTATGCAAAGTATAAGAAATAAACACTGCAACATACAAAAATTTGACCAAAATATATACCTTCGAGAGAGGTCGCTAGACGACGATGAAAAGATGTATCCGCCTCTTCAAGTTGTTGTTCTGTCACTATCCATCGATGGTAGGACACTCTGATGACATTCCAACCAAGGAAATGAGGTTCGATGAGGTGCTTCGGTGACGGAGCCTGCTAGCGACACTCACAAAAGAAATCCAAGGGAGAGGGAGGTGATTTGCCCTCTATCCTGTGTGCGAAAGAGGTAGCGACCGACAGCGGGATGCTGACAAAAGTTCTGCACGTCGGAGGAGGCTTGACAGCAATTTTATATATGCTTAAAAATATAAGTAATTAATACTGCTGCTAAAAGATTTAATTCCTCAGCAACTGTACCAACTTAATAACAGTTATAGATTCGATAAAGATGGATGTAATAAATATTCAATAATTGTAAAGTCACACTTATCAACGCAAGTATATGTATCCTTCAAGGAATATAAGGCTCTAATGGAGTCCTAGATATCGATCCCACACGGAGTAATATTAGAACTATGAACTAAGATTTTAGAAAAGTAATACTTTAATCACAACAATGAAATTCAATTTGCTTATCTGTCACTAATAGACAATTGAAATAAATATGTAATTTTCTTAATAACTCTTAAATAACT
The DNA here is from genome assembly GCF_001263595.1 of Phalaenopsis equestris. Classification (NCBI taxonomy): domain Eukaryota; kingdom Viridiplantae; phylum Streptophyta; class Magnoliopsida; order Asparagales; family Orchidaceae; genus Phalaenopsis; species Phalaenopsis equestris. Next base: position 645,484 of record NW_018165628.1, on the reverse strand, counting down.
AATTATTCTAATGAGGTTTTTAATGTGATATTCAATATATAAGAATGCATCCTTCTCCTTGTCAAGAAATTATAGTGAATGGATAAGTTTAATTTGTATTGTGCCAAATAGGAGCATATGTATTCTTTACCCTTTGGTCCAGACATAAAGAACATTGACATATCCTACGCTTGTTTACTAAATCTGCGGCTAGGCTGGGTGGATACCGACTCTCACTTCAAAGCTCCTATGTTCCCCTCGCCTGAGGGCTAACATACACACTTCAGCACCCAAACGATAGGACCAAATTGGGGATTTTAGTCTGTCACTCTAAAATCTCCAATTCTACGCCCGATAATTTTATTTCCATATTTATTTGCACCCAATTTCCAAGGGCTTTGACCTCCCTAAATCTTGGATGTAATCTTCACTTTAGTTGTAAAACTCAACATATTTTAACAAATCA
>NW_018165628.1:643674-644723 GCF_001263595.1 Phalaenopsis equestris | reverse complement strand
AAGGAGGAAGAAATCTCTCACTTTCCCTCCACTCTTACAATCTCTCGAAGAATTCCTCACAAGTTTTACACACTAATGGAACCTTTCTAACCTCCAGGACCTCCAGGCTCTCTTTAATTTTTAGCCAAAATCTTCTTTTAAAGTTGTGGATAAGCTTTCCCAAGAGTTGCTTAAGCACCCCTCCAAATTCCGCCCTCCCCCAAAGCCTGGTTGGACATAACCGCCAAGCTCGCCGTCGGTGGGCTTTCTAGGTGAATTAATTCTGGAGTCTCGGGAAAATCTCGTCGTCGGTGTCGTTGGGCTCGCAGTCGGCGTCATAGTTCAATTCTTCACATTTTGGTCATTTTCGCTCCAAATTTGCTCCTTTTTGCATCTTTTTGCTCCAATGACCCTAATTCTTCATTCCTGCAACAAACATCAAAATTATCTTTCTTTAAAGTATAATATCATAAAAAATAGTATAAAATAAGTATGAAAATTTTAACATTTTTTCTTTTGGTCAAAATCCCCCAAACTTAACTATTACTTGTCCTCAAGTAATTTTAGTACTACATAAAAGTTATGATCTATTGTAGTACATTTTTAATTCAGAAATACTATAAGTTTGATTTAGATAAATATTATAGTGGGATTTTCAGAAAATATTCAAGTAATTAAATTAACTTTGTAGCTACGAGATTATCTAGTCATCAAGTTTAAGAGTTCTAGTCTTCTATTCATTACAAGAATGATTATATGTTGTAATATTAATTCATTTAAAATATCCAAAGGATAGGAATTTCATGGGAACACTACTAGTAAAAGATCTAATCCATAAATATAAGTTCAGGAATGTATTTAGGTTTTCCCTTTAGGTAGGTCCAGTGAAGCCAATTTTTGATTTGACATATCCTCAAGCTTCTCCTCACTTCCATAATTTTTTTCTTTCTTTTCTCTTTTTCATTTGGATTGCTTTCAATCCTATATATTTTTCTTTTATTTTTAGGGATTGTTGTCAATCCTTTCTTTTTCCTTTTTCAAGTGAGGATTAATATATCTGGATAGCCTTT
>NW_018165628.1:638868-643345 GCF_001263595.1 Phalaenopsis equestris | reverse complement strand
TAAATAATTTTTGAAAATATTTAAATAGAGGACATCTAATAGTTAATCTTTTTCTTCCCTCTCCCAAACTTAAATTTTTCAATATAAAATGATACAGGTGGAAAGAAAAACTCTAAATATAAATCATACCTTAGTATTTTAGGCATTTTCATCATTCTGAAATTTTTGCAGTCGTTCTCAAAATTTTTACTTCACCTGGTTTCTAACATTAAGAGTTTTCTATACATATAAATCATTAGAGAAACTGCTAGGCAATAAAATTTTGAAATAAATACAAACTAAAACATTAAACATACACAATATTTCCTAACACAACCACAATACTAAACAAAATAATTACAATTAAAATGCAAAAATAAAAATCACATTATATTACAATCCACAAAATACTACTCTATTATACTACACATGGATATTTAACTACCATACTAACTTTATAACAAAAATTAAAAATTATCCAAGTACAACTTAACAATAAAAATGAAAATTCAAATACACACAAACATCTATTTATATTATAAAAGATCACAAAAATAAAAGTACAAGTACATCAATTACATCAAATATCAAAATCCCAAACTATTTCTTTGTCTCCTTGATCAGCAGGTGGATCGGGCTGATACTGAGTATATCGGGGGCACTCAGGGAAGGTAACATCAGGCTCACCTCTGTAGTGTCGGGCCTGAGCTTCATAATAAGCTATCTCCAAATTTGAATGCCTTTAAAGGTACTCACTATCGTAATCATGCCGACGTTCTAAACCTCCAATCCTTTCATTTATTAATTATATGCTCTTCCACTGCAAGGTCAACTCATTCATCAAATTAGTCAGAGTAGGGGAACTAGAAGGTGGAAGGTCATAACTTGTAGAGGGGAGATCTCTACTAGTAGAAGGTTCTTGACTCCTACTTCCAGTTCTCCATTTCTCATGGGATTCATAAGTTTTCAAATTTGCTTTACTAATGGGTTTCATTGGGTGAACCCATTCCTCATCTCCTTCAGCTTCCACTCCAAAAAGTCGGCAAAGTGCATAAATAAGGCTAGGATGTTCTAGACCTCCACTTGTTTCACTCATTGCCGTAGTCAATATATTCTTAAAAATAATTCTCCCAATATTTATAGTTCTTATTCTGAATACAGAAATTTAGAATAGCTCTATCTCTAGTTACCTCACTATGGTCATAAGTCGGTAACAGAGTAGAGAAAATAAAATAGTGCCACGCCTTAGAGGTGGCATTCAACATGGAAGCAGAAAAATTTACCCATTCTCATTGCTTAATCTTCCACGTTCCTTTCCCATCAGTGAGAAAATTGATCACATCATTCAGGGGGCCTTCCATAGCACTGAAGGATTCATAATGGCAGCTCTAAGAGTCTGAGACTTCGTAAAAGGTGTTAATGCGGGCGGCATTAAATTCAATATGGAATCCCCGCACTTGAACGATTTCATCTTCTGAATAGAATACATTGGCATAGAATTCCTTCAAAATATTTGCAATAGCCTAACTGGTGGTGTAACAAAAGTTTTCCCACCTCCGCTCGGTAATAACTCGTTGAATTTCTCCTCCCGGACTTTCAAAAACTCAGTCTTGTATACACTTCTTTCCTTCAAATACAGAAGTAAATCTTGATTGAGCCTTCACATTGACGAAGCGAGACTCTTCGAACTCAAATCGTCTCTTTTGTCGTGGAGCCATTTCAATCTAATCACAATCATAGAAAATTTTTGAAATATACTTCAAATATTCAAATAATGGCTTCCAAAAGTAATTCTAAGGGTTCAACACTAAATTCCATGAATTTCTTCCCAATATTTTCTTCACATTCTCAAAATTTTTGGATCTCCTCAATGTGGAAGAAATCTATGGTGAAAATCAAATATTTTTAGTTTGGAATAAAGCTCTTACCTAGAGATGATCAAATTCGGTGTCAAAAAATCCAAGATTCGCCCCAAATCCAAGATATCTGAAGCCCTAGGTCAAAAATTGCATTTTTAGGTGGAAGGGGATGATGAATAGCGGTGGTTGACTGGTCAAAATCGCGGTTAAAGGTGTTTTTTTGCAAGGTGTTTGGCGCCGTCAGCGCGCTCTATTAAAAATTAAACATAACTCTCAAGAAAAATCTGTCATCGGTGGTGTCAAGGGCGCCATCGGCGGGCTCTATTAATTTGGTTCAATTTTTGGATTTTTGTGATTTCGATCAATTTCAAGCCTTAACGACATACATTCAATCATTATAGACATAATTTTAAGTGATTAAATGATGTACTTATCACAAATAAACTTTCACAACCCAAAACATCACATTTATATATAAATTCCAAGGGGTACAATATACGTTACATAACACACCTAAGTTTGGGATTTTCTCAACCTCAATACATTAATTGAGCATCGCAATCCAAGTCACAACACTCAAAACGCTAAAAAAAAACATCCTGTGCTTAGTTTCAACAATATAGAGAACTAAAAGCATAATTCTAAAGCAAAGCAAATGCAAAGTTTAAACCAAATTACACACATAAATAGACAGGTAGTAATATAAATCTACTATTCATCATATTTAGTAGTAGATTCTCCTCTAAGATCACCCATTGATTGTACATGCACAAAGAGGTTGTAGAAGGTCGGAATGGAAATTCTTTAATATAATCCTCCTCTATCAATTTCATCCTCCTCATCAGTCGCATCAGCCGTATCAAACTATACCTCCTCATCAGCCGTATCAAACTATATTAGAGTGAGATAGAGTGAGAGAAATGTTCTTTCATCCTCTAGTCTAAATGATCGAAGAAATCAGAGATATTATTAATTGCATTCATGACATTTTGTACCTCCTTCTCCAACTTCTTGATTCTGTGCAGGATCACCAGAGTCCTGTTAGGAACTAAGGGTTGAACTGGCAGTGAATTCTGAGATGATTGATCTATTATAATAGTCATGTCATTTTCATCTTCAAAAGCTGGGAATCTCTCAGTTGGGTCCAAAGGCATCCAAGGTAGAAGTACCTTTTCCCAATTTTCTTAGGACACTTGGAACTGACTGCAAAGTGAGAAAATTGTGGAAGGGTGTCCAAGCCCATAAGTTGATCCATGAACGATTAGGCCCAAAACAGACTTCATAATTATTGATCCAATATCGATCGACAGTCCCCTTTGGATGTAGTAATTCAAAATAGCAATTTCCTTAAAAACTTTACCGATCTTCATTGTCGGTAACAGTTTCACAGAAATGAAAAAGTGCCAGTGTTTTGAAACGGGATTTAGGAGTGTCGCAGAAAAACTAGCATACCCGTTTTCTCTCATTTCCCAGTCTTCAGTTTTATCCGTTAAATATTGATAAATCTCATTCATCTGGTTTCTTGTCAGGACAAAGTTGGAATAGTGGCACACAAGAACGTTCTCGATCATGTATAATTCATTGATCCATGCAGGAGTGAAAGTGATCTATCTACCTCATACATAAATGACTCCCTGGTTGATTCCGTGCAAATTTGCATATTTGAATAAAATTCCTTTACCACAGGAACAACCACAGTGGCGGTAGTAGAACACAGTACTTCCCATCTTTGTTGCATTATCATCTCTTCAATTGCCTTCAAGGGATTATTCAATCCTCGATTTATGAATCCTTGTTCCTTGATCAATCTTTTCTTTGTCAGTAACTTGTTGAAGATTCGCTGTGCTTCCGCACTAGTAAACTTTCGCCGATTGAACACTCGCATTCTGGGATTATCAGGGGAATTAGATGCCGTAGGAATAAAATTAGTGGAATTTCACTTTATTTTTGGGGGAAATATGACTTTAGGAATCGAATTTGGGAGTTTAAAGAGGTAACTCCTCCCCAAAACTGCCAAAAACCACCATTCAAACTCTAGAAATTGCCATCTCACCGGTCTCGCCATCGGCGAGGTCGAGGGCGCCGTTGGCGAGCCTTCTGTATTTAATTGCTTGGACTCCCGGGAAGAACCTGTCGTCGATGCTAAAGGTAAAAATGGCACAGTTTTTCTCTGGTCCGAATGCATTCCAATTTTTCTCTATGGATCCAATTTTTATGATGATTCAAGAGTAAATAAGAGTAGTAGAGCTCAATACTACCACAAACTAACGATTATGTCAAATAAAAGCTACTATAATCGAAGTAAAAAGAAAGATAACTATGGGTTGCCTACCATAAAGTGCTTGGTTTAACGTCGTCAGCCCGACCTATTCAGGTGTCATTCAGGTTGACTGATCATTAAAACCTCTTTAAAATTTTGTCTTTTACCCTCAAAATACAATTTTAATCTGTGTCCATTTACTTTAAATCTATTTCCAGTCTTCTGATCTTCAATTTCAACAGCTCCGTATGTATAAACTTGAGTCACGGTAAAGTGCCATAACCAACGAGATTTTAATTTCCCAGAAAATAACCTCAGTCTAGTATTGTAAAGCAAAACTTCTTGTCCTGGTTCCAAGTTCTTCTAGTTAATCTTCCGA
>NW_018165628.1:637193-638579 GCF_001263595.1 Phalaenopsis equestris | reverse complement strand
TAGGGTTTACAGTCTTTTCAAGTATTTGTTTAATCTCTCTATTAGAAACTTTAGCTAAATCATTGGTTTGAGGGTGATAGGTAGTAGAGATTCTATGAATAATATTAAAATTTTCTGTCATTCTCTGAACGTATCTATTTCTAAAATGGGATCTTCCGTTAGTGATAATCATTCTAGGAATTCTGTATCTAGTGAAAATATTTTTCATTAAAAATTTTGAGACACTTTTAGCATCACAATGAGGTAAATCTTGTGCTTCAATCCACTTAGAAACGTAGTCTACAACAATTAATATATATAATTTCCCAAATGAAGGAATAAATGGTCCCATAAAATCTAATCCCCAAACATCAAAGATCTCAACTTCTAACACGAAATTCAGAGGCATTTCATTTCTTTTAGATATATTGCCTACTTTCTGACAGCGATCACAAGTTTTTATATATCTATAACATCTCTTAAGATAGTAGGCCAATAAAATCCAGCTTGTAAAATTTTATAAGCAGTTTTATCAGTCCCAAAATGTCCTTCAAATTCAGAATCATGACATTTCTGAATGATTAGCTCAGTTTCCTCATAAGGTACACATCTTCTCTTAATCAGATCCTTACATTGTTTATATAAATAAGGCACATCCCAAAAATATGCTTTTGCATTATGAATGAATTTTCTTTGTTGTTGCAGTGTAGGTGGCAAAATATCACTTATACTTATAATATAGTTAACAACATCAGCATACCATGGTATTTTCCACTCATTAATATTATAAAGTTGTTCATCAGGGAAACTGTCTGTAATACTGTTGGGAAACTGTCTGTAATTTCATTGTCGGTGTCAGATAATTCATGATTTTCTAATCTAGACAAATGAACAGCAATTTGATTATCAGTTCTCTTCCTATTAATAACCACAAGATCAAATTCTTGTATCAAAAGTATCCATCTAATTAACCTTGGTTTGACATCCTTCTTTTGCATTAGATATTTAATAGCAGAGTGATCAGTGTGCACAACACATTTTGCTCCAATTAAATAAGATCTAAATTTGTCTAAAGCATACACAATGGCCAGTAACTCTTTTTCAGTAGCAATATAGTTAATTTGTGCATCATTAAGAGTTTTACTAGCATGACATATAACTTTAAATTTTTTTTCATACCTTTGTCCAAGGATAGCTCCAATAGCATAATCACTAGCATCACACATCAGTTCAAATGGTTTCTCCTAGTTAGGTGAAATAATAATAGGGGCTGTGATTAATTTTTCCTTTAATAACTCAAAGATATTTAAACAGTTTTCAATAAATTCAAACTTCTTGTCCTTTTTTAGAAGTTGGCATAGAGGTTTAGTAATTTTTGAAAAATCTTTAATAAAATTTTAATAAAAT
>NW_018165628.1:636225-636852 GCF_001263595.1 Phalaenopsis equestris | reverse complement strand
GAAATGTTGCCATAATCCAACATAATCCAAAAGGCATTCTTTAAAAAGCAAAAGTTCCAAAAGGACTAGTAAATGTTATCTTTTCTTGATCCTTAGAAGCAATAAGAATTTGATGATAACCTGGATATATCCATCTAAAAAATAAAAATATTTGTGCCCAATAAGTCTATCTACTATTTGGTCTAAAAAGGGTAAAGGGAAATGATCTTTCCTGGTGGCAGTATTTAATTTTCTATAATCAATGCAATAACTTGTCTGATAGGTATTAATTCATTATTTTCTTTTGTTTCAACCGTCACTCCTCCTTTCTTAGGAATACAATGAATTGGACTTACCCACGCACTATCTAAAATAGGATATATAATTCTAGTGTGTAACCATTTCAAAAATTTTCTTCTTAACTACTTCTTTTATCATGGGATTTAACCTCCTTTGTGGATCAACTCTTGGTTTATATTGTTCATCTAATATATATCTGTGCACACATATCGAATGACTGATTCCCTTAATATCAGCTAAGGTCCAACCAAAAGCTTTCTTATATCTTTTCAATGTATCTAACAGTCTTTGCTCTTGCAAATCATTTAATTCTGAAGATATAATAACTGGTAATGTAGATGAGTCTCC
>NW_018165628.1:635621-636209 GCF_001263595.1 Phalaenopsis equestris | reverse complement strand
CTTCAAGTGGCTAGGCAATATTTTCAACTCAAGTTCAGGTGGTTTTATAATTGACGAAACTAGATTCTTATCAGTATTTTCTGTAATATCTAGCATCTCAAATCTTTCCTGAACATAATCTAATTCTTCATTTTCTAATTCGTCCAAAATAATTTCAGCACTCTCTTCAAATTGTTCTTTCTCTTCAAAATGTTCTTTAAAATGTTCATTCAATAGATGTTCACTAATTTTCATGCAAAAATATTCGATATCTTTTTCAACAATAGGGTATTTCATAGATTTCGCAATGTTAAAAGTCACTTCTTGATCGTTAGCTCTCAGAGTTAATTCTCCTTTTTGAACATCTATCATAACTTTCTACTAGCTAAAAATGGTCTCCCTAAAATGGTAGATATTTCTTTATCTTCCTCCATATCTAAAACAATGAAATCCATAGGAAAGATAAATTTATTGACTTTTACTAACACATCTCTATAACTCCCTTAGGATAAGTAACTGAACGATTCGCTAATTGAAGAGTTACAGAAGTAGGTGAGACTTCTCCTAATCCTAATCTTTTGAAAATTGCTAGAGGGCATAAGATTAATA
>NW_018165628.1:634993-635291 GCF_001263595.1 Phalaenopsis equestris | reverse complement strand
AATCTTTGAGGAAACGGTGGTGGAGGTTTCTCCAGTAAGTGGATATTTGGTGTAAGTGGATATTCTAAATCTGGATATTCATGATCATTTTCCTTTTCGGTATCCACTTTCTCTTTTTCTGTTTTCATTTCTTTTTGTACTCTCATTTGCAATTCTTTTTCACTTCGTAATTATATCGCTTTTATTTGTTCTTTTCCTTGATCTTTAGGATTTGGTTCCACAGTACTAGGAAAAGTTCCTAATTTTCGGGTACTAAGCACAGTAGCGATATGCCCTAATTAGTTTTCAATATTCTTAA
>NW_018165628.1:634187-634679 GCF_001263595.1 Phalaenopsis equestris | reverse complement strand
TCCTTGATTTTGTAATTGATTTCCTTGAATTTGTAATTGATTTACTTGATTCTGCAATTATTGACCCATGTTTAATATCAGCTCTTCCATAGACAACTTTTTTTCCTTAATTTGAGTGTTACTGTTAAATCCTAGAGGATAAGAAGGTCTATAGTTAACATTTTCTGGGTTTGATGAATTTTCTAATGGGTTCACTGGGTTGTTTGCCCATTGTTAATTTGTAGACGAATTGTTATTCCAATTAAAATTTGAATGGTTTAGGTGACAACTTCGAATAACCCAGTGAACCCTTATTAGAATAAGGGTTGTTGGGTCTATTAATAGCATTTAAAGTTTCATATGAAGGTTGAACATCCACAAATTGCCCAGATGAATTCTCTTCCATCATAGGAGGTGTTGGAGAAGAATTCATCCCATAATGATCTAGTTTCTTTGATATTGCAGTAATCTGCGAAGCTAACATAGATATCGCATCAGAATCATGGATACTAG
>NW_018165628.1:633007-633796 GCF_001263595.1 Phalaenopsis equestris | reverse complement strand
CTTAGCCTTATCCCTCAGTGAAAAAGAAAAAAGTCTAAGTCTAATAACATTATTTGAAACTCTATCATATTTAAAAGTAGCACACAGTTCTAAGAAACTAGCAAGGTGTAAATTAGGATCTTTATTGGGTGTACCTCTAAATTGATTGTTTTGTACCATTTGGATAATAGCAGGTTAAAGCTCAAATGAATTAGTAGCTACATCAGGATTTCATATAGATAAGTGAATTTAATCTGTTGTAGGATTTCCATAATCTCGTAGGGGTTTAGGTTGGTGTTAATTTTCTAACCTTGATTGTTCATGCTCTTTTCCATTGTATCAGAATTTCTAGGTTCTCTCCTCATTCTTCTAATTTTTCTAACAGAGTGTTCTAATTCTGAATCGTAGGGCATAAGATTTTCAGGTCCAAATTTATGCATACAATTTGAAATCAGTACACAGTAAAACAGTTAACTAAAATATGAAAATAAGTTATAATTCAAGTAAAAATTTTCTAATAATCCTAATTTGTCTGTTACTCTAATTATGATTCTTATTTACTCACTCCCCGGCAACGACGCCAAAAACTTGACAGTGACTTTATAAATGCTTAAAAATATAAGTAATTAATATTGCTGCTAAAAGATTTAATTCCTCAGCAACTGTACCAAAACTTAATTGCAGTTATAGATTCGATAAAGATGGATGTAATAAATATTCAATAATTGTAAAGTCATACTTATCAATGCAAGTATATGTATCACTCAAGTAATATAGGGCTCTAATGGAGTCCTAGATATCGATCCCACA
>NW_018165628.1:625187-632836 GCF_001263595.1 Phalaenopsis equestris | reverse complement strand
CTTATCTGTCACTAATAGGCAATTGAAATAAATAGATAATTTTAATAACTAATAAATAACTATTGATATAAAGTATGGTTTAACTGTGATATTCAATATGTAAGGAAACATCCTTCTCTTTGTCATGAAATTATAGTGAATGGATAAAATGAATTAGTTCAATTTATATTATGCCAAATAGGAGCATACCTATTCTTTACCCTTTTGTCCAGGCAAAAAGACCATTGACTAATCCTATGCTTGTGTACTGAATCTGCGGCTAGGCTGGGAGGATACCATCTCTCACTTCAAAGCTCCCACGTTCCCCTTGCCTGAGGGCTAACATCTACACTTCAGCACCCAAACGATAGAACTGAATTATGGATTTTAGTCTATCACTCTAAAATTTCCAATTCTAGGCCCGATAATTTTATTTCCCTATTTATTTGCAATCACCATTTCACAAATCTCAAGACAAGGAGAAAGATAGAGAAAACTACTCAGATCTCATGGGGAAAATACAACAAAACTCGGAATTTATATATAAAATCAAAGTTATATAAACTACAACAAGTAAATAAACTTATCTCTAATTTCTCTCCAAGAGAACTCCTCGAAGTTCCTCTGAATTTCTTCCTTTCCTTACAGCACGGAGAATTCCTCTTTGAAGCGGCAAGGAGGACTACTCTAATAACCTCTCGAAGAATTCCTCACAATTTAGACTCTCTACACTTTTTTCACACTTCAATTTTGAGTCTCCCTCAATATTTAGGACCTTTCTAACCTCTAGGACCTCCAGGCTCTCTTTAATTTTTGGCCAAAATTTTCTTTTAAAGTTGTGGATGAGCTTTCCCAAGAGTTGCCTAAGCCCCCCTCCTAAATTCGTCCTCATCCAAAGCCTGGTTGGACATAACTGCCGATCTCGCCGTCGGCGGCCTCTAGGGCATCGTCGGCGGGCCTTTTAAGTGAATTAATTCTGGACTCTTGGGAAAATCTCGTCGTCGGCGTCGTTGGGCTCGTCGTTGGCGCCTTAGTTCAATTCTTCACATTTTGGTCATTTTTGCTCCAAATTTGCACATTTTTGCATCTTTTTGCTCCAATGATCCTAATTCATCATTCCCGCGAAAAAAAACATAAAAAATATCTTTCTTTAAAGTGTAATATCATCAAAAATAGTATAAAATAGGTATGAAAATCTCAACATATTTTTCTTTAGTCAAGGCTCGACTGACGGGAGGGAGGCTAAGAAGAGGTGCTGCGGATGCGAAGTATGGAAGGAGGCTAGAAGGTCGAATCTAAACAGAAAGAAGCTGAGGTCGTTGGATCTGGTTGCTGGCACTGGAGGAGAACAATGTGATACCGCCGGTCAAAAATAATGCCGCATGTGCGGTTGGTCGAGAGAAGAAGAGAGAAGGTGGCGGCTCAATTTCGGCCAGTAGCTGGAGGGGTTTCCGCGAGGTAGAGGGCGTCGGCGGCTTCGTTCGCCCTTGAGGAGGAGTTGGCAAGAAGGAGGAGGAGGCCTCGGAGCTTCTTTCGCGAACTGGGCGAGAGGCAGGCTCCGGCTCGAGGAATGAGAAGTGCAGGGATAAGATCCGAGAAGAGAGAGGCAGCGTGGGGTAAAATAAAATTGGATAGTTTTATCTTTTTAATTCTCCTCTATTTTATTTTATAATTATTTTTAAATAGGCGTGATCTGATTAACAACATAGGCTGGGATAACATGGGCGCATGCATTTTAAATAAAATAGGATAATAGGAGAGCTGCATGCGATACCCTGCCTGGATAGCCTGCGCGAGAGATAAAGCAGGGGCAGGATTTTCTTTGTTATATTATTTTAATAATAATATTATTATTATTCTTCGAGGTATCTGCGAATTTTTTTTGTTTCCCACGCTCAGGCCTGGGAATAGGATATATATTTCTTTTTTTATATAATAATGATAATAATAATAATAATATTTTTTTATTATTATCTTTCCTACATTATCCGTTCGAACACGTCCTCACAGCAAAATGAACATCCTCCTTAAGTGAAAATCGATGTGTCGGACACACTAGTGTGGTCCGTTTCGTCGTTCAGGGTTGTTTCAGACAACATTTTCGATGATTGGGTACAAACGATAATTCACACATTTTTTTTCTGCTCGTGAAGCCGTAGTGAAATGGACGTCCCCTTAGGCTAAAACTAACTTTCTGAATGCACTCGCGCGGTCCGTTTTGTTGTCCGGGGTCATCCGAACAAGCTTCCCTGACAATCAAGCCAATTTCGCGTGTGGGGTGACACGTAATATTCATTGACCCGATCAGAATCATCCGATGAATAGAATGCCGACCAACATTCATTTAAGCGAAAGCCAAAGTCTAGCAAAATGACCATGGCTATGTGCCCCTCAACACATGTCGGTGGATCTCGAGCGGATCTCTCGAGCTACAGGAAATAACAAATGTATGAAGCATGACCTCGATATGCTCAGGTGGACATCTCACACTTATGACATCAAAATTGATGCCAACAATGGATAAAGACATGAGATTAATGCTAGCTCCTAAATCGCATAAGGTTTTTCCATAAGATTTTTCTCTAATTGCACAGGGTATAGTGAAGCTACCAGGCTCTTCACGCTTTTGAGGAGTGTCTTTTGAATTATTGCACTACATTCTTCACTAAGTGCAACAGTATCATAAGCTTCAAACTTCCACTTCTTGTTTAATATATCTTTCAAAAATTTGAAATAACTTGACAATTGTTCTAAAGCTTCCGCAAAAGGAATATTGATTATAAGCTTCTTAAATATCTCAAATTTAAATATCTCAAAAAATTTTAAAAATTGTTGATCAAGCTTTTGTTATCTCAATCTTTGAGGAAAATAAGGTGGTAGTCTTTCTAAATCAATTTTAGTTGGAGAGACAGATTGTTCTTGGTCTTTAAAAATAGTTTCTTTAGGTTTATTCATTTCTTCAATCTTTCTCTCAACTTCAATCTCTTTTCGACGTCCAACTTTTAATTCCTTTCCACTCATGAGTTAAACAACTTTAATTTGTTCTTGTTCCGTTCATTTGTGTTTCGAATTTACTTCAACATTACTAGGAAGTGTTTTCTATGGTCTATTGTTAAGTGTGTTAGCAATTTGTCCCAGTTGATTCTCAATATTTCTTATTGAAGCACTTTAATTTTGCATTTAATTACCCATTTATAAAACTACTTCTTTTATAGACAACTTCTTTACCTTAAATTATTGGTTATTAAAGCTAGGAGGATAAGAATGTTGACAGTTAACACTACCCTAATTGTTCCAATTTCTTGTTGGGTTCACTTAATTGTTTCCCCATTATTGTCTTCCACCACCAGAATTGTTCCAGTTAAAATTGGGGTGGTTTTTCCAACCTGGGTTATAAAAGTTCAAATATTGGTTATTGGGTTTATTAGCAAACGCATGTAAAGTTTATAATGTTTGAGAATCATTCGTTTGTCCTAATAAATTTTTTTCACTTTTTTGAGGTATTTGATAAAAATTCATAACATAATTACCTAACTTCTTAAATATCGCAACAACTTGAGCTACTAAGATGGTAAAAGCATCATTATCATGAATCTAGCCACTCTTTTAGGATTTACGCTTTCTGAGAGCCATTGAAAATTATTAGTGTTTGTTTCTTCAATTAAGGCATGAGCTTCACCTGATGATTTTGACATTAAAGATCCTCCAATAACAACATCTATTATAGATCCAAGTGATCCTATTAACCCATTGTAAAATGTTTGAATAATTAACCAATCGGGTAAAACATGATGTAGACCCTTTTTAAAGAGCTCCTTAAATCGTTCCCGAGCTTCATAAATTGACTCTCATTCATACTGAATAAAAGAAGTAATATCATTTATAAGCTTAACAGTTTTTTAAGAAGGAAAATATTTAGTCAGGAATTTTTGTGCCATATCTCCCAAAGTTATAATAGATCCAGGTGCTAATGAGTTAGCCCACATCTTAGCTTTATCCTTTAAAAAAATGAAAAAAATGTAAGTCTAATCACATCGTTTAATACACCATCATATTTGAATGTAGCACATAGTTCTAGAAAACTTGCAAAATGTAAATTTGGATCCTCAGTTGGTGTTCTCCCAAACTAATTATTTTGCACCATTTGTATTACTGCATGTTTAAGTTAAAATGAATTAGCCGCTACAGCAGGGATTTGAATACTTAAGTGAATTTCATCTAACGTATGGTTTGCATAATCCCTTAAAGATCTTTGTAAATTTTGATATTCATTTTCGTTAGTAAAAGTTTCAATGTTATTTTGTGATGTGTTTGTCATTTCTTGAAAACTGTGTTATTTTTGCTTTTGAATTCTTCTTATGGTTCTTTCTAATTCAGAATCATAGGGTACTAAACCTTCAGATCCTGAACTTCGTATACAAAAATTAAAATTCAGAAAATAAAATAGTAAAGCAATTTAAATAAAATAAAATAAAATTATTGTTTTCTTGTTTTTTAGGTTTTTGCAATTTTTTTTATAATTTCCAGTTTTTATAATTTTTTTTTGTAATTTTTGAAAACTACAAATAAGTAAAAAAAAAATTTAGTAATCCTACAATTCAAAAAAAAAGTTTCGAAGAAGATTCCAAAAAAGATATTTCATTTTTAAAGTTTCGTTTTTTCATCACTTCTCCGACAAATATGCCAAAAACTTGACCCGACTGGCAATTACACAGATATTTATACTCTTTAATATGCAAAAAACTTGACCCAAATTATATTTAGCGGCTAGTGAGAACAAATGTAATATGACAAAATTTTAAGAAATAGTTTTCTCACAAGTATACGTATCGTTTCAAGTAATATAAAGTTTTTTTTTAAAACCTCAGTATCGATCCCATGGGGAAGACGAAAACGTAAAACAATAAAAGGAAATACAAGAATTTTAACTTTAAGAGAACTTTACTTAAGATTATAGTAAATATCTAAAGATGAAAATTAAGTTTACTAAATTCTACAAAATGCAAGTAAAAGTAGGTGTAATAGCTTAAACAATATATAAAAAGAAACTTTCTCCATGACAATAATTCATAATCAGTGTATGATTTCAAAATTGTTTAGAAACTTAAATATGGTATTGTGACAAATAGAAGCATATCTACTCTTTACTTCTTTTTAATTGTGCAAAGAACATTGACTAATCTAAAGTTGGTGTCGGCATGTATAGTAATGTTGGGTAGATTCTAGTCTCTCACTCCTAAATTACCCATTGTGCCTTCTCTATATGACATATCATGGGCCTTTTGTTCCAATCTCTAGACCAAATTGATAAAAAAATCTTGCATGTTGATCCTGATCTTTTAGGACAGTACTATGAAGTATGTGATTATATTCTCAGTTTTCCTTACTTATACTTCTTACTTTGCAATGTCTCCAAAAAATGTTTCGGAAGAAAGCAAGAGTGCAGTTATTATATTTAAATATAAGATACTATGCAAGTATACGTATCATTATCAAGTAATATAAAACTTTTTTATTAAGCCCAAAATCTCGAACCCACAGAGAGAATTTTAATATTTTAAATAAGGAATTAGATAACAAAATCTACTTTGAAAAATATTCTTACCCAAACTATAAATGTTAAAATAGGAATGAAAGTTTGAATATTTTTAAGTAATTTTTGATAATTGCAAATTAAAAGTAAATTACTATCCAAATTTAACTAGATATTTGTAAGATAAAGGCAAAGATATTTGTAAGATAAGATATTTGTAAGATAAAGGCAATATAAATAAAATTTCTTTTTCCTTATCATGAATCAGTAATAAGTATAGGAATTCTGTTGTGGAAGTATTTATATTGTATTGTGTCAAATGGGAGCAATATTATTCTTTACCCTCACTAAAGATGATATAAAGAGCATTGGCTAATTTAAAGTTTGAATTAAAGTTTGAATAGTTCTGAAGACCGGCTATTGAAGACGAGCTATATAAGAAAGATACTAGCTCTCACTCTAGAGTTCCCACTTCTCCCTCCACCTAGGGGCTAACATCTCATATCAAGGCCTGAAACTATAAACCAAATTGGGGGCTTTAGCTTGTCACTCTAAAGTCATCTAACTCTACACCCCTCAAATTTTATTTCTCTATTTATTTGCACTCAATCATATGAATTACATTCTCATCCATACAATCTCATGTGATTCTTACCATTAGTTGGCTAGGACAACATCATCTTGGATCTTACATGTTCTAACAATAAATATTAACATCTTAATTGGTCAAATCAAGAAGTAAATGAAGTATAATGTTTAAAATCATCATAACTTATTACGACATTAATGACCAATACTTCACTCAATCATCCAACCGGAGGTCTCTGACTGTAGCACCCAGTTGACAGTTGTTGAGTCACAATACTTATGGACCAAAAGCTGGTGCCCCTCAACATCGCTAGCTTCCACCAACACTCAATATGATATTTTCTTCTTTAACCTCACTAAAGCATCACTAGATGGAACAATCTAGTTATATAACCCCTTAAGGCAAGAGCCTAAGAATAAATAGGGCTTCAAATTCTTCACCTTATTTTTTTAGCCCCAACTACTTGAACTTGTCGATAGAGGCAAACTGAAAAAGGCCATCTCAACCAAACTAGAGTGAAGAAAAGTAGCTGAAGTTCTTGATTGACAATGGAATCCCAGACTGACGACAGAACAAGACAATTCATTTTGATTGCTACGGATTTGAGCAATGTCTGTGTGGATATGACTTCAAAGTGGGCAAAGATGACTTGTAAATCTTGGCAAAATGACAGTATCAAGCTAAAGCGAAACTGATCCTTATAGAAGACATGGTTGACACGGTACGAAGTGGCTGCTTGGTCATTCTTATCATTGACTCGAAGTCTAATAGTGGTGTCGGCGTTATTTCGGGGATGGTTTGGTTGTGGGATTTCCCGTAAGAAGCTGTCGGTCACCGGAATTAAAATCTCGTCGCCCGCTTCGGAAGGAAGTTGAAGTATGAAATCAAACTGACCCCATAGTTTTCATAGTTTAAAATGAAAGAGCATTGTACCTCAAATCCTGTATCTATCCCGAAGGATAAACACAAGAATTGAGGATGAGGCTCGTTCAAATAAACTAAGGAAAGTATGACGCCTGTTTGGTCTATGAAACCTTTGTATTTGCCGACAAGTTCCCCTATTTAATATAAAGGATTAAATATGGTTTATATTAAGCTGGGTTCGGACATGCTTCCTATAAGGGCAAGCCCCTATAGTTAATTACATCCTAAATTACCAGAGTCACTTAAGAAGACTCTCGATAAAAATCAGGAAATATTATCTTCAAGGAATTTCAAAGAGTAGGACTCTTCAACGAAATCGGACGTAGAGGTGTGCAAGGGGATTGGTTTAAATTTGGAACATTTTATTGTAGAATCTAAAGGAAGAAGGACTACGGGATGTCATGGATCCAGAGGAGAACTCCGATGACTTCCCAAGCTATCCTAATTTTTGGCTTCAATTTTGAGGAGAAATATTTTAAGTGTTTCATCCTGCAAATTTTATTAGTTAGGGCTTACATTCGTGTGAAATGATCACACAAATTATCTGGAAGATGTAAGGGTTTAGGTCGTGACAAACGACAAACTCGGAATCCTAAGATGAGTTAGGGCTTATATTGTATAGCA